>NC_142038.1:26827295-26978962 GCF_982192425.1 Myodes glareolus
GTTTTGCATAACACTGGGAGGGAGGGGAAGGCGGAGTGGGGAGAGGGGTGGGAGGAGAGAGGGAAACTTTGCTTCTGGTTAGAATCTACCAGTCTTTGGGCGGTAGCAGCTGTCATGGGACCGGGTGGGCGGGGAGAGGCTTGCAAGCTGACTCCTGGCGGTGAGACGCTACTCGGAGGGGACGCAGCGGCCGTCTCGAGACGTTCTGCTCCGGGAAGACTCCTGGTGGCGACTTCAGTCTGGCGATTAGGATAGGCGGCCGAGCGAGGTGTCGCCTAGCGGCAACCCGCCACGCACGGGAGACGGCGGGCCGTAGCCCTCTGCAAACGCCGCTGCGTCCCGGAGCTGCGGGGCCGCGTGGTGCGGCTGGAGCGCTCGGGTGGGTTCGCAGCAGAGGCCCAAGGGGACTGTCGCGAGTGATCGAGTGATCGCGCTTCCTCAGGTTGGGAGGGGGTGTTAATGATTGGGCTGTGCGCGCGCGCGCGCGCGTGTGTGTGCCCTGCGCGTGTGCACACGCCGCGCGCGCCGGGCGCGTACCTTTACCTCTGACGAAACTGCGGTGGAGCTCCCGGCAGCGTCGCCGGTCTCGGTCACACGCCCGGTGTTTGTGTCTGCCGAAGTCGGCCCTAGCCTCAGCACCCCAGCAGTAGATAGCCTGGGACCAGGACTGGAGGTGGTGGGAATTTGGTTTGGTGGCCCCCCGAGAAGACCTGCACCCCAGATCTCTATTGCCTGGAGTCGTTTCCATATTTCTACACTTAAGAACCTAGTAGAAGAGACCCAAAATAGCTAGTGAGACTTCTTCACCCATACCAAGGTTGTTTGCTCTGGACGTGACCCTGGCCTTTAACTTTAGCTTTGGTGTTTGGCTCACCAATAATTAATTGTTTGCCCTTTTAGCCGCCAGCCTAGCTTACTTAGTAAGGCTGCTTCACCAAGGAAACTAGAAAAAAAAATTGAGAAAGCAGGTGTCAGCAGAAGCAGTGCAGTGAAAGTTAATTTGGGACGTTTGCGCCCCCCCCCCAACTTAACCACGTGACAGGCCGAAGATCTCTCGGTGATCTTTGCCGGGCCAACTTGGGAAATGTAATTGATACCAGGAGCTTTGCAGCCGCCCCTAGAAGGATCAGAGCTGAGCGGGAATGGGCGGGGCAGCCCGCCGCCTCATTTTACAGTTGAGGAAGAGGCTGTGAGGGGTGAGCTGCTCGTCCACGACCACTCAGCCAGGGGGTGACAGAGCCACCCAGGACTCCTGACTCCAGGTCCTGTGTGTTACCTCGAAATAGCACTGGACTTGGAGTCAGAAGGCCTGAGTGGAGTCACCTTCCCCGCTCTCTGGCTGGGTGATCCTGGAGCAAGCCATTTTGACTCTCCAGCCGGGTTCCTCCATCTGTCCAATGGGGCCGGTGGTGCTGCCGGAGAAGCCAGAGGCCTGCTGGTGGGGTGAGCCTTGTTTGCATGTGAGATATCTGGCTGTCCCTGCTGTTGCTTCCCCATAGCCCTTCCCGGACCCTCCCCTCCCCCCAGCTCTCCCCTTGGGAGGGTTGGGGAAAGTGGATTGTCTTTTGTCCCCAGTAGTTTTCTGGTTGTCTTTGGTGGCTAACCCAGGCTTAGATTAAAGAGAACTTCTGTTTCAGAGACTTAACTTTTCTCCATTGTTGCCAGAGTAGACGTTTATCAGAACTAGGGTTGTGGCAGCTTCTTGGAAATGTCTGAAGAACGCATCTGAAAAAGCTGTGTGCTGGTTTCAGCTTTGCCTAGACTGTCCCCCTTGCCTGGTGTGCCCATGCCCACCATCCCGCATGGCTTCCTCCCTTAGTACGCCCTCCTGCCAGCTTGCCCTGCTCTCTCTGCTGTCTCTCATAGGGAGTTATAAAACCAAGCATTGTGTGTCTGAGTCTATCCAGTAGGATCTAAGTTGTGCCTTTTATCTCTTTGTGCCCGCATGGCACCTGCCAGCATGCTGAGCAATGTTCCTTTGCCCAGTTCTTGATGGGGTACATGGATTACACAGAGGGGTACAGTTGAGCCTTGCCAAACAGAAGCTCCTGGGCTGACAGGGGAGACAGCTGGGCAGGGAATACGTGAGAGAGGGATGTACAGGGTTACAGCTGCTAGCAAAAGCCTTAACTCCAATGGCCACGTGGGAAGCTCAGTAATAAAGGGGTTATTTAAAAATCACTCGAGTGCTTGGAGTGACAGTCATAGCATCAGAGACGACAAGGACGTTATACGTGGTCTAGTCTAACCCTTATTTAAAATTTTTAACATTGTTAGAAAACATCACCAAGCCTCATGGAAAAAGGTGACATATCTAATATCTCAAAATTGTTTAGTTTTGTATGAGTGTCTGCATGTGTGTGCTATGGTATGTGTGTGGAGGTCAGAGGACACCTTGCAGATCTCTGCCACCAATTGGGACATGGAGGATGAACTCGGGTCATCAGCCTTTCCCTGCTGAGCCATCTCACCAGTCCAGAAATCTGTAATTTTGTCCAAAGAGAGCTACTCCAAAGTCATCTGTATCTCAAAATCTTTCCTATTCATATAGATCACTTATTTTGGGGGGGGGAAAGAACAAATGGAGTTATTCTGTTGTACTAATTTGTAAGTTGGAAGCACACTGTTTTGTAACTTGCTTTTTTCTCCTCCTCACAATATGCTGTGAACATCTTTTTTATCAATAAATATTGTGCTTAATATCTTAATGGTTGTATAGTATTTCATGGAGGGTTGAGCCAACACACATCAATCAGTCCTTGGTTGTTACTTGGTTGTTTGTATCTGTCCTACTGTCAGCAGTGCTGAAATGAATATCTTCGTGTACATGTGTTCTTTCCTTCGTTTAAATTCCTAGAAGTAAAATTGCTCTATCAAGGGAACCGTTCAGGCATTTGGTAAACACATATCAAAATTGTCTTCTAGGGAGATTGTATTCCTTTACACGCTCATTAACATTGTGTGGGAATGCCTGACGGGTCATACCCTAGTTGTTCATACTATTTTCACTATTATCAGCTCGGTCAATAATACACTCTGTTACTCTTGCTGTTCAATGTGTATTTCTTGGGTAACGTGTGAGGTTCACTGCTTCCCCCTTGCATGGCTCTAGGGACCTGACCTGACTAGGGCAATGGGGGTATAGAGAAAAAACAGACACATGGAGACACAGCAGTAACTGGGATGGGGTATACTGGTTAGGGTTAGTGTGGACTGGGCACTCTCTGATGGAGAAAGCCTCAGATGCTCAGTGTTTATTGTATACAGTTGCACAGGGGGGTGGGGTTATTGCACACAGATAAAAAAAAGGGGCAGGATTTAAGTACTGCTGGACAAGGGGTTAAGTTTAGTTAACTTAAATAGGAGCCATCTCTGTAGGGGAAGAGTCTTCGGTCTATAAATATCCAGGGGAAGAAAACTATGGTGGACATTTTCTGCCCTCATTGTTGGCAGTCACACTTGGACTCCCAGAAGGCTTTGTGATGTCTCTGAGCTTCACTTTGGTGGTGGTGGTGGGGTAGGACTCTGCCGTTTTCCTGTGGGTCTGAAGCCGTGCCCAGGCCAACACTGTCCATTCACTCAGGGCTTTCCTGGCTTCCTATGCTCAACGCCTTCCCAAAGAGAATCACTTAAGCTGGTTCCATACAGCACCATGGTTGTGAGCTTGTCCCATTTTACAGCTGGATCTTCGTCTCCTCGTCACTGTTAAGCTGGAACTGAGCACACAGAAGGGGCCCTACACGCAGGGAGAACTGAAGAAATGACTTAAAGTCTTAGTGCCCCTTGATGGGTCTGGGACACTCCGTTGCCCTTGAAGCCAGGGCCAGCTGCTGTCCAAGTCAGAATTGCAGCTGCGTCCAGCAGGTGCCTCTGCCCACCTTTGGCCTGCATGAGACCAGGGGAGGGGGGACAGGGTCACTTTTTCATACGAGTACATCTGGGCACATGTTCCCCAGAGGCCTGAGCTTCACTCTCTGGCCTCTCTGACTGATGCTGGTGGTGAGCATGGGTATAATACCCAGGAAGGGCAACAGCCAAGCAGTTGGGCCCCTGGGGCTCATGTTTCCCCTTGCCCTGGGGCCTCTTCTCCCCAGCTGGTGTAGGTCAGCCAGGAACTCCACTATGCTATCCTATGAGTCATCCTTTTCCTTCCCTCTCATTTGAAAGGAACACTGGCTTGAGTCAGAAGCAGCCCTGCAAATGGGGCCTCAGGCTTGGTCATGACAAGAGCATTGCAGGGCGAACAGCTGCCTTCCCTTCCCAGGCAGCAGCAGCAGCGGCGGCGGTGGCTGCTGCGGCGGCATTTATAGCCTATCCCCCAGGTCACATGTTCTTCGCTGAGCCTCTGTTGGCACCGTTCCATTCCTCCCTCACGAAGATCTGTACAATCTAGGTGGTGTTTTACAGTTTTCAAGATTCCGTGGTCCCTAAGAACTCCCTGGCTCGCTACTCCACTTACACTGCTTTGGAGTAAAGGAGGAGGTGGGGATGGTGGTGACATGCCTGCACAGCCTGACTCTTAATGCTGCCTGAAGATGGACTGTCCTCTGTGCTCACGGTTGTTCCTCTGGCACCCTGCACAAATGATGACCCGCTGAGAGGGAACAGAGTCTAGAGTACTTCTGGTGCTTTGGGCCTCGCTTTCTCAACCTGTGAAATGGGGATAGCAAAGCCTGTCAGGAATGAAATAATGGACTGTAAGCTGTGCATTGACCTGCTGCCTAGACAACTTGGAATTTGCTCACCAGAACACTTTTATGGGACAGGATTAAATTTAGAGCTGGTTCTATGTGTGCAATCTTTGGTTTGTGGTACTGGGGATTGTGCTCAGGGCCTTGTAAAAAGGCTAGGCAAACATTCTACCACTGAGTTCCAACCCAGCCCTCTTTTTACATTTATTTATGTATTTATTCTCATTTTATTGAGACAGGGTCTCTCTATGTACCCCTGGTTGTCCTGGAACTCAATATGTAGACCAGGCTGGCCTTGAACTCCTAGAGATTTGCATGCCTCTACCTCCAGATACTAGGATTAAAGGCATGTACCACCACCCACCCGTCTGTAGTCATTCTTATATAAAAAAGAAAGGAACATTGGAACTATGTGAAGGTGACAAGAATCCTCACAGCCAGTCTCTGCCAGTCTCTGCCAAGGCAGCGGACTCGCTCATATCCATCCTGGGGACACCTCTAGGATGTGGAATGCATTGTGCTGGGTTGACCTTTCTGTGTCCTCTCCTTCTTGCCAAGGTCCTTGTCCCAGCCCCAACTAGAGTCTTATACCTGCTACCCGTCTTTGCCACACTTAGACATCGCCTTCTCTCATTTGTCCTTGGTCTTGGGCACACAACTGAGAGGAAGGAACAGACATTTTTCCATATAATCTTGCCCCCGACTTGCACAGCCTCCCCGTTATCAGTACTCCTCACCAGAAATCCACTGTAACAGTTGATGAACCCACACACACCAGTCATGATTGCCCAGAGCCCCCGGAGCTCCCCCTCCCCGGTGCACAGCGTGGGTCACTCCTAGAACTGTGTGTTCTGTGGATCGGGACAAGTATGTAGTAATAGTACGTTATAGCATTGCACGCCTGTTCCGTGCCCCAAGAGCTCTGCGCTCTGCCCTTCCACCCCTTTGCCCTCGTTGCTGCCAGCTACTGGCATTTTTTACTGTGTCCATAGGTTTGCTTTTTTCAGAGTATCACGGAGCTGCAGTCATGTGGTATGTAGGGTGTATTTAGGTAATAATGCAATTTAAGATTCCTTCATGTCTTTTCTTAGTTTGATGGCTCATTTCCCTACTACTTTTTAATTAACCCCCAAACTTGAAGTTTGATGTGCAGGTATTGGGTCCTTGAAGTTGGAACATAGTCCCCGAATTTATCCCGAGTTGCTTGCTTTTCCTAAGTTTGAAATCAGGACTTAGAAGCTCCATGACCTTGAGCAAATGTCTGATACCCTCCCCCACCCCCCACCTCAGCTTTTTTTTTGTTTTGTTTTGTTTTGTTTTTCAGGAAAGGATTTCTCTGTGTAACAGCTAGCTCTTGTAGACCAGGCTGGCCTCGAACTCAGAGAGCTCCACCTGCCTCTGCCTCCTGTGTGCTGGGATTAAAGATGTGCACCACCACCACCAACCCGGCACCCTTAGTTGTTTTTTTGTATATATAAAATTGGGGACAGCCATACATTCTTTTGAGGCTCATCCCAGAATGTGCTGTGAGGTTTCCTCCTGGGACCTAGGTTCACGCTGTCTGCTGTTGTCTCCTTATCTGTCTTCCACCACGTCTGTTTACCTGCAAGAGTCAGTTCTCCTGGCTGGGCTGTGTCTGGACTCTCCCATCTCTAGACCCAATGGCTCCAGTCCTGCTTCACAGTGTGCTTGGCCTGCAGAGCCCTCTCTGTAATTAACCTCTACTGGATTTGACTCCTGATCTGCAGTTTGTCTGCTGGGAAACCTCCCCAACCCCTGGAGGTCACAGTCCCACAAGCTTCCATTCTTTAATATTATTTTTTTTTCATACAATATGTTTGATCATGTTTTTCTCCTCCCCTAGCCCCTCCCAGATCACTTCCCTGCCTGTGCACTTTTGTTCTTTCTTTCTATCTCTCTCTCTCAGAACAAGCATCTACTGTAAAAATCAAAACAAAAACCAAAAGGACAAAAATAACAAAACAGAAATGAAACAAAAAGTCCACAGATGCAGAAAAGAAAATGGGATTATGTTGTACTGGACAGCTACTCCTGGACATGGGTCCAGCTCTGGCGTGTGGCTGATATGCCCAACGACACTCTGTTGGAGAGAACTGATGTTTCCCTGTGCTAGCAGGTCTTGATTATGAATCGCTTGTTTCCGGGTGGGAGACTGTGTTCTCCCTCTCTGTGCTGGGACCCCCATCGGGCTTGAGGCTGTGCGGGCTCCGTGTGTGCTGCCACAGTCTTTGTGAGCTCACGCGTGCATCAGTCCTGCTGTGTCTGGAAGACACTGTCCTTGGAGTCACCCATCACTCCGACTCTTACACTCTTTCCGTCTCCCCTCCCACATAGATCCCTGAACCTCGAAGGGAGGCGTTTGATGAAAATATCCCGTGTAGGACTTAGTCCTCTAAAGTCTCTCCTGCTCTGCATGTTTGGCCAGTTGTGGGTTTCTGTGTTAATTCACCATGTCACTGAATACAGAGAAGCTGATCGGGTGCCCAACTCTAAGTTGCAGTACTACTGACCAGCCAGCACTCATGGTGCTGGAATGTACTCTGCATGCCACTGGAGAAGAAGGGTAATCGTCAGTATTATGTAGCCACAAACCCTGTGACCTACAATCTGCATGGAAGATGCACTGGTGCAATAGTGTTACAAGTGCCATGGGGAGCAACCACTTTGTGATCGGACTTAAGGCCCACTGCACGAGACAGAACCTGTACCGGACACTGCCAAAGTATCCAAGAACCTGGATCTAGATAGTTCATAGGCCTTGTGGGGAAAATCTACTATTAGTCTGTTTTAAAAAATAGCAATAAGATGGCTCCGAATGACGTATTACGCCATACCCACAGATCAGTACTCTCATTAGGCAGCTTCCATTCTTATAAAGGGTAGATGCAAATCAAACGCCAGCATGAGTTTACAGCACCCGCTTGTCTGGGGGACCAGTGCTCAAGTCCCTTATAGAGGTCACAGGCAGTGTTCCTTAGGAGATTGTTCCTGGATAGTCAGCACTATGAGGCTAGAACTTTTTGTTTCAGTTACCGTTTTCTTCCCGAGAGAACAGGCAAGCCCAGCGCACAACAAAGATTAGTGCCCCCGTGAGTGGATGCGCTCTTCTGGGAGCAGGGCATCCACTGGTTGTCACTGTGTCTTAGAGTTTGGAGAAAGGCCATGGCCCTTGCCATCATCTTAATGTCTCTATAGCCAACCTGACCTGTAAGTCCTTGCCCGAAAGCCTGTCCTCTTTGGTCAGTCATTTATGCCTCGTTCACTGAGGCACAGTTTGCTGGCTGCCGTGGTACCTGGACCTGAATTCCTCCTTGCAGCATTACTGAGGGTTCTGGGAGGGTAGGAAAGAAATAATCGCCTTCGATGGGTGGTGGTGGCGCACGCCTTTCATCCCAGCTCTTGGGAGGCAGAGGCAGGCGGATCTGTGTGAGAGCCTTGTCTACAGAGTGAGTTCCAGAACAGTCAGAACTATTATATAGAGAAATTCCATCTCAAACAAAACAAAACAAAACAAAAAACAAGCAAACAAAAAAGAAATCGCTTCCTCCCAGGTCACCGGTGTAGTCATCCATGATGAGATGATGAGAGGAGTTGAGGCAGGGTCCCCCCAGTCCTCAGCACACACTGGTTCTCTTGTCAGCAATATGAGGTATCATTTCATATCCTGCACACCATGTCTTTCATGTGAGTGTTTCGGGTTTCTCTGGACAGATGGTCATGACCGTGGATGGACTTCCTGTAGAGATGCTGGAGGTTGGTCGCGTGTTCTCCATTGGGTGAATTCTGAAATGGAGGCACAGAGTTGGGTCAGTCCCTCACCGTCTCACAGCTGGTCCAGGGGCTGGCCCAGAATTTGAACTTTGAGCAGGCTTTGGGAGGGCCCTAAGAGAGCATCATATCCAGCCTGCATTCCACGGCAGAGGGGGGCCTGAGGTGCCCAGAGGTTCAGGCTCTTCCTCTTCAGCGGAGTCTTGTCTAGCCCTAGGACTTGGTCAGGGGGAGGGGCTATCTTGGCTCAGAGGGAGCTGAAGGCAGGAAGTTTTCTCAGGAATACTACTGACTGAACTGCTGGCCTCAGAGTTTCTGTTGGACCCCGGATTAGGATTTTCTCCCTGTTTTCACATTCATCAATCCCCAAGACCACATAGATCCTCTCACTAGATAGCTGGACCCTCCAGTGAGGGAGGCGAGGAGAGCATGAAGAGGCATGCGGGAGGCTCTGGTTCACAGAGCTCCCACAGGCAAGTCTTGCCTTGAGGTCTGGTCTGCAAGCTTTAGGTGTCAGCTGGACTCCAGAGACCCAGCTCTGCCCTTTTCTAGGACACGGAGTTGCCACCTGATTAAGAGAGAGACTTATACATGGGAAAGGTAAAGTCACTGGTTAGTTAGCACCACAATCCCGCAGTATTTAAAACAGGGCACTAAGCGGGCTAGAGAGATGGCTTAGGGGTTAAGAACACTGACTGCCCTTCCAGAGGACCCAGGATCAATTCCCAGCACCCACATGGCAGCTCACAGCTGTCTGTAGCCACAAGATCTGACACCCTCACACAGACATACATGCAGGCAAAACACCAATGCAAATCAAATAAAACATGAATAAAATTATAAAGTCAAACACAAACAAACAAACAAACAAAGAATAGGCCGCTAAACCTTTGCTCTGATTGTTCCAGAAGCGGTGTGCTCAGAGTTCTGGGATTGAACTCTGTGGACAGTGGGCCCTTCGGCCTTGGCAAAAAATTTCTTTTTGTCAGCATTTTCGTCTACAGAATGGGGTTGGTAGTAGCAGGCAGTCGGGTGCTTAAGTTAGTCTCTGTGCAAATGGCCTGAGGCCATACCTGTGAGGTGCGCAGAGATGTTTAGGATATAGATTACCTCCAATGAAGAGACAGACCTTGGGATAACCCCCCCTCTTCCTCTCTCTAGGTCTTTGGTTCTGCCTAGGCCTGAGGTTCTTCTGTCTAAGTAATTATTTTCCTTCCTCAGTACTAAATCTAAAGGAATATCCCATGGTGCCTTAGCAACTGTTGCCATGCTGGCTTGTATATCTTTAATTTCAGCACTCAGGAGGCAGAGACAGGTGGATCTCTGAGTTCAAGGCCAGCCTGGTCTTCAAAGCAAGTTCCAGGTCAGCCAGGGCTACACAGAGAAACCCTGTCTCAGAATATGAAAAAGAAAAGAACAAAACAAAACTAAATCTAGTTGGATGCCACTTGAAGAGAGATGATTGGAGGAATATTTTACCCTGGCTAAGAGCTCTTGGCTTTGGAGTTTAGCTGCATACGTTTTAAATCTGGGCTTTCCCACTTCTTAGGTTCATGGCCTCAAGCAAGTGTTATGATCTCTCTCAGCCTCATTGCCTCAGCGGAGGATCAGGGAGGGGATAATTGTTTGGCCTTCTTAGGAAAACATGACATAACTGCACCGGACCCAGAAGGCTTACCGCACTGACATAGTGAGCGCTTGATAAATGATCGCCGTATCAGCGATGGCAATAGCAGTGATAGAAATGTGAATTATACAAATGTCATCTTGAGCTTTGCGGGGAGTTCGGCGTGCCTTGGGGATCACCTTGCTTAATTTTCTTTCCTCAGAGTAAGGAAACAGTCTAAGAAGAGATGACATGTCTCCAGGTCACACAACAGAGACAGGATGGGGCCCTGAACTGTCTTCCTCCCATGGCTAGCTCCCCAGAGCAGGGATTCCACTTCCTGGGACCCGCTGTCTGGACACTTAGCTGGGTAAGCCCTGCCTGGCTGAGATGGATGCTCCCCGACAGCTCTGCAGCCTTGTTTTTTCCTTGTGATTGCCTGGCAGAACATAGTCATTTAGAACCAGGCCCTGAGCAGTTGCAGCAGCCGGCCCACGAGTCCCTCCCTGATGTTGCCATGGCAAACAGCCTTGGCAACGTGGCTGCTCAAGTCTTTATTTCTGGTCTCGGGATCCTTGTAGGGAAATGTGGTACCCAGAGCAGTGAGAAAGGCTCTGCTGTGGCTACTTGGCACTGAGGGGAACCCAGCCTTCATGCTGCTGGTGACCTCAGGTCGTAGCATCTTCTGATCAAAAACCTCTGCAGCCGTGTGTGTTTCTGTATGGCCTGCAGAAACAGACCTCTGGATATGACCTTTAAGGTCTCAAATGCCCATCTAACCTCCTCTCCACCTGTCAGTCAGCTACTGCATGTGTGACCGGCTGGGATAAGCAGAAAAAAACTGGTATTTGGAATGTGATCTCTGGCTTTAGATGCTTCTAGACTGGCCTCATCTTCAACCCTATCCTTCAACAATAGAGAGGAAGAAGAGAGAAGGCACTAACTACTGTCTCATCCTTCTGAGAGCTTATTCGGCCCTGCGCTGAATTCTGCCCAACCAGCTAACCTCTGAGGAACCCCATGAAGCAGTCTCTACCAAGCTCCATTTCACAGTTGGGTAGACTGAGGCTGACAAAGAGTCGCCCTGGTGTTGTTCTATAATTCCTCCCCCCAGGTTGCTTTGGAGAGACGCTCCCATGAGGGGTCTGCTCCTCCTCACTGCCCTCATCACCACCTACATTCTTTAGCACCCGGCTCAGATGCCACCTGCTCTAATTCCCACTCTCAGAAGTGACCTTCCCGTTGTGACCCCACAAGCTGTTGTACTTAATGTTCCTTGGTTTTGCGCTGTATTCTGTCATCCTGAGGAGTTTTTTGTTTTATTTTGTGTTTTGGTGCTAGGGGTGGAACCTAGGGCCTCAGGCTTGCTAAGTAGACACTAACAGTGAGTTCCACCCCACCCCCACCTTTCCACCTCAAACATCCCACATGAGGAGACTGACTAACTAGGAAAGCTTTGACTGTCTAATCCACGTGAGGGGTTTGGCTGTGTAGGCCTTAGAGTCAACAAAGGGGTTCACTATCATTGTTATCATTATAATGGTCATAAAACAGCAACCACATAGACTGCTTGATATGCAGGAACCCAAGCTGGGACCTTGAGGGGGGGCATTATCCTTTTAATCCTTCAACAGTCAGTGAGCTTGGTACTCTAATGCCTGAGAAGGGAATTTAGCCACTTTCCCCAGCTTACTTGATTCTGGCTCAGGTTGACGGGGCTGGAGGAGGAAACTAGGTATGTCTGCAGTATAGCTAATCCAACTGGACACAGGAAGCATTAGAATAGAGGGGGGTTGGAGGCTTCTGAGCAGGCAGTGGTAAGGTCAGGAGAATAAATGAGAGGGGACTTGGCTTGAGAAATAATTTCTATAGGAAAGAAGCCCTTCAGGGCCCACTGTGTGCCACTCTGTCCCTACTCTTGGCCTTGCCCAGAGCCCTGGTTTCTGCAAAAAGGTGGCCTCCACCAGCTGCGGCCTTTGTGCTTGGAGTTGTGCTGTGATAAATAGGTGAGACCTACAGAGATAATGCAATAGCCCTTGCAAGGGACCAATGCCCTCATCACCAAAGATACGCCTTGTACACGGAGGCCTCTGGAACTGTGTCAGAACACACCTTCAGAGGGTAGGTCCCCATGGAATGATAAACCCCTAGTAGGAATTCTTCCACTTACAGGGCATGGCTGTGGTCCACCAGGGAACATAGGGATTCTGAGATCTTTGTAACTCAGGCAAGTGGCCTCACTCTCCGGACAATACAGTATGCTTGAGGCCAGATTGGGCCTATGTGAGCCGCTGTCTCTTCTCCCAAAGGAGAAGCAAAGATGTGTAGTACAATTTGACAAGGTCTTTGAAAATAGGAAGTCTAGCTGGGCAGTGGTGGTGGTGCATGCCTTTAATCTTGTTCAAGGTTGCCCTGGTCTACAGAGTGAGTTCTAGGACAGCCAGGACTATACAGAGAAACCCTGTCGTAAAAAGAAAAAAAAAAAGAAAGAAAACAGAGAGAGAGAGAGAGAGAGAGAGAGAGAGAGAGAGAGAGAGAGAGAATAAAAGTCTGTCTAAGCCAGTCAGAAGTTTTAGGCTTCTTGTAACTTTCCTTTGGTACACACCTGTTGTTCTTTGGTGCTCCAGATGAATAAGGAGCTAGGTTGGCTGTAACCCTTTCTTTGAGAATTTATGTGGTCTGAAAATAAGGTATCATCTCTCATCTTTCCAGGGCTCCTGGGGATTGTACAGAGAACACAGGCTGGTTGATAGGCAAGCACTGACTGCCCCCAAGACATGGTATAAGCTTGGGGACTCATGGACTCGGGTCAGCCTTAGCACTGTGCCTTTTAACTGTGTGGTTTAAGAAGTTAGACAGCCACTCTGTGCCCTTGTCAGCGAGCTCCTGCATAAGCATATGTACAGATAGGGTTTACCTTACAGGCTAGGAAGCTCGTCACTGCAGTTAGCCACGTTTGTGCACCAGAACCAGCTGATCCGTGAAAACATCCTAATTACACATTGGCCACTGTGTGTGCAGGCCTCAGGCTTCTGTGTCTTTTATTCCTTTTGTTTGCTGACGTTTCTCTGTGTCTCTCGTCTTTTCTCTCTTCTGTGTCTTAAGAAGCTTTCTCGGATGACGTCCTTACTCCTGTCCTAAAAAGTCAAATACTGTTTGAAGCGCGTCTGGCACTAACTAGGTGGTCTTCCTCCACACTATCTTTTCTTGCTTCTGTTCGGAGCACAGGGTACTTAGCACTTCACGTACAAATGGACTAAGGATTGGCAGAGGGCCCACTGTCGTGGTCTGGCTTAAGCACGTTGGCTTCCCTAGAGTAGCGTCTCTCCTTACTTTTCACGCCCGTTCCATTTTGTGGATGGGGGCATGGAGGGCTGGTGCCTGAAGAGAACTTGCTAGAATGCTGCAGTTTAACCAGTTTCAATATGCATCTCCTGGGCCTGGAGAGGTGGTTAAGAGCCCTGACAGCTCTTCCAGAGGCGCTAGACTCAGTTCCCAGCACCCACACGGTGTCTCACAACTAGTCATAGTAACAGTTCCGGGGAATCGAAAGCACACTTCTGACCTCCCTAGGCACAGACATGAACAGGGTGCATAGACATACACGTAGGTAAAATACACACATAAAATAAATCTTGGGGGAAAAAGTTAAAACAAACCCCAAATACCCTGCATCTTTGCCCCACATCTGCTCCCCTCTATCCTCAGGCACACCCCCACATGTGGGACAGCTCAGAAGGTAGGGGTTATTTTAAGAGATGAGTGGGTTGGAAAGGAGGAAACCAGAGGAAATGCATGCTCTCTGCAGCCCCTCTGCCTGGGGCTTCTTTGATTGTCAAAACCCTTAAAGATCGTAGGATGCTGGTCATGGTCACAGCTATACAACAGTTTAGGGGAACTAGGGATCAGACTCCACATCTGGTGTCCGGTGCACTATCTTGCCAGCCCTCATATGCTGCTTCTGCCAGTGGGCATGATGGGGCCCAAGTCAGGACTGAGCTGTGGGGCTTTTGTGCCCACTGTTCCCTCCCCCTGAGTGGTCGGTCTTCCTGTAAGTCTTTCTTATCCCTAGGCCCCCAGGGACCTTGTCAGGTCGGCTGTCTCAGACTCTACTCTTCTTCCCATTGATACCATAGGACCCTGTCTTTTCTTTAGGGTATGTGGCACCTGGGGGCACTCTGATTTATTAATGGTATCTTCTTTTTTTAAAAAAACATTTTTTTTCCTCATGAATATGGGTGTTTTGTTAGCATGTGTATATGTATGCCACATGGTGCCTGGTGCCCACAGAGTCCAGAAGAGGGCGCTGGATCCCCTGGAACTTGAGGTACAAAGTGGCTGTTTGTCACCGTGTGGGCGCTGGGAATACAACATGGATCCTCTAGAAGAGCAACCAGAGCTTTGTAGCCACTGAACCATTTCTCCAGCTCCAGTGTATACCTTCTTGCCTGCCCAGTTACTGCTCTGGAGCATGGAGGGGTTTACAGGATTGATGTCGCCAGGGTGGATCCCTTGGACCTAGACTAAAGCTTGACACGTGTTCCACACTCACCCAGCGTTTCTTTCTTCCTTCTCTTTCCTCCTTTCTTTCTTTTTACTGTAGCAGAATACAGCTAAAATTTAACTCTCTTAGCTACATGTTCAGTGACATTAAATGCTTTTTTAAAAATCATTTTTGTACAACCCATCTGTCCACCTCTGTAGTTCTTTTCATCTTGTAAAATTGAAACTTTGTACCCAGTAAACAGCAGCCTGCGACTGTTGTTTCAATCCTCTGGATTTGATTACTGTAAGTTCCTCATGTAAGTGGGTCAGATAGTATGGATCCTTTTCGTGGGACTGATTGTTTCACTTGGTATGATAGCCTACCCTCAGAGTTCACCCATGCGTGTCAGAATTTGCCCTTTTTAAGGCAGAATAATATTCCGTTGTACGTGTGTGCCCGCATTTGGCTTCCCCCCCTTCGTTTGTTGATGGCTCGTTGGACTGCTTCCCCCGCTGTGGCTGTACAAACGATGGGGCCGTGAGCACGGGTATAAAGATAGCTGCTTTTGAGAATGTGCTTTGAGTTCTTTTGGGGAGATACAGAAATGGAACTGCTGGATCCTGTGTCAATTCTATTTTTAATTTTTGAGGAACCGCCACACTTTTCACAGCAGCTGCACCGTTTTCCATTCCCACTGACAGTGAGCATGGGTTCCAGTTTTCCCCCAGGCTGCCCCACCGACTGTTTCTTGGATTTTGATAGTAGTAGGCATACTAGACAGAGTATCTCCTTGTCATTTTGACTGTATTTCCCTCCCGATTCAGCATCTTTTTGTGTGCTTATTGACTATTCAACTATCTTCTTTGGAGAAGTAGTATTCAAGTCTTTGTGTTTTGGAAGAAGGGTCCCTGTAGCCCAGGCTGGATTCAAACTTACTACCTAGGCAAGGTTGACCTAGAACTTTGATCCTGCTGCCTCTCCCTCACAAGTGTTAGGTTGGTAAGTGCACATTCCAACAGCCAGCTCTTTTCAGATCCTTTGCTTGCACTTGAATCAGATTGGTTGAAGTTTATCGCCTTCGTTCGACTGTTTTCAGAGTATTAATCCTGAGCAGACTATGGTGGAGCATGCCTTAATCCCAGGAGGATCTGTGAGTTCCAGGTCAGCTTGGCATATATAGTGGGACTGTCTCAAACCAGATCCAAAACCAAAGCAAAATATTAATCCCTTATCGGGTATATAATTTGCAAATATTTCCTACTTTTGGGGGGAGCTTCTTTGTTCTGTTGGAGTTTACATGAGATGCAGTTTGTCAGTTTCTTTTCTGCCTGTGGCACTGTGGAAAATAAATTATGGTTACTCCAAATCCAGGGCTTTTGCCCCTGTCTTTTCTCCTAAGCATTTTGAAGTTTTAAGCCTCACCTTGAGGAAATTGATTCATTTTTAGTTAACATCTTTATGTTTGGGGTTAGATGGAGAAACGCCTTCATTCTTGTAATAGTTCTTGAATGAACGAGGAAAAATGAATGAATGAATCCCTCAAGTCACCCTGGCCCGTGTGGCCCATGAGCTCATTCATTTCTTACCAGAAGCCCTAGTAATAAATACCTCAACCTTGTTTTTGTTTGCTTGCTTGCTTGCTTGCTTGCTTGCTTGTTTGATTTTGCTTTTTCCTATGAGGGCCTGGGTCTAGGATGAATATCTCTCTGGAGATATGCAGCGCCTTTGTTGATTGAGCCTTCAGGGCTCATTAAGTAGGGTGGCCAGAGCCCTGCCCCAGAAGTCATGCCCCAGTGCCCCAGTGACCTCGGGCTACCTTCTCTCCAGGGTTAGGCCACCCCCACCCCATCCTATGGGCGTGGCTGTACCTGCTCTGCAGCGCCTAGGGCTTTTGGCCTTCTTTAGCACTTGCTCTTTGTCCTAGTCACTGAAAGAGAGGCCACCTGGCTGATGCTTCCTGGTCTGTCCCTCAATAGGAATGTGGCAATGCCCCCTATAGCTTGTGACTCTGCCTCCGTGGTGTTGTATGTAGGGGGGTGGTGGGAGTGGTTGTGGGCCAGAGGTTCCCCCTCTTAGAATCAGAGAGTAGATTCCATATAGGCCTATTTCATGCTCAGACTGGCCTCTGAAGCCTGGGGGTCACCATGGGTGTGCTGTAGTGTGGGGTGAAGAGACAGTCAGAAAAGGCAGTGGGGTAAGAAAGCTCTGCTATGCTCAGATGATCTGTTAGTTTTAACAGTGTGATTGCCAGGTAGTCAGACTAGCAAAGGACCAGTATAAGCCGGTTCCTGGGGAGGAACCCAGCCTGAAAGGCAGCCTAGAACTGATTCCGAGCAGGTCTGAGCTGGGTGAGTCCAGGATCTGTCATTTAGTGGTCAATTAACTTGGAGCATATTGCTTGTTCTGCCTGGGTCTCAGTTTCCTCGTCTGTGGGATGTGGTAACATTATACATGGTAACTGAATTGCTTCACTGACAAGGGCATTTGTCAGTGACTTGGTTCGATGACACCTTGGTGAAGAAAACTGTTATGGAACTGTGGACAATTATTATTAATTATCTTTTTTCTCCGTCCGTGTAGCAGTCATTCTCACTATAAGCTGGGTTACAGATTTCAGCAAACTGCACTCTTTGCTCTGGAAACAGGTCTACCTACAGAAGGCTCTGGAGAGCGGTTCATGGGGGCTTTGGAAGCAGAGGGTTGTGGAAGGAGAAAGAGTTGTCTGACGTGGTGGAAGAAGCCTCTTAGGGCAGAAACAGCCTGCCCTGGTGTGACAGATGCCCTAGTGTGACTGGGTCACATATGTGAGTGGCCACAGGCTATGAGTTTGCTGAGGAAGGTTCTGGAGATCCACAACAGGCAGGATGAAGGCATTGTCTGCCCGAATCACAAGTATCTGGAGGAAGCCCAAGGAGGAATGGCAAGATATCTAGCAAGGAGGACGAGCTGCAGGCTACTCTGGAGTAGACAGGCTTGGGATGGTTCCCGAGGGAAGGTGGCTTTGGGTGACTCGATTTTCCCAGGGCCACACAGCAGGGTGGAATGAATGTTACCATCTGTGGTCTGCACAACTCAGCCCCAGGCCTTTGGCGTGGAGGAAGCACGTGGGGATTTGCAGGCAGGAAAGGCCAGGGGATAGTTCTCATCTTAATCCGAACTGGAATCCTTGTTCAGTCAGGATTTTCTCATGGCCTGGACCCACCAGGTACCTACCTGACGGGCAGCTTTGTGGAGTAAGCCTGCAACAAATTTAGCAAGAATGATGATTATTGCCATAATAATTATTACCCCTCTTTTACTGTCAGGCCCTGTAGCATATTGCTGTGACAGACCATCTCACATCCAGAATTCACATCCTTATAAACATTTTCATCACCATGTGCAGGGTAGCCCGAAGTCTGGGGATGTGGAAGTGACTTGCCCAGTAAGAACACTGGTACATGAACTTGGCAGGAATGTGTGACTTGTAACTCCCACCCCTAAATCTGCCTAATGAGAAAGAATGGTGTTTGAAAGGGGCAGTTTCATGTCTGTGCCTTGTCTAGACTGAGTTCCTAGATTCTCTTGAATTCTCAGGGACGATTCCCAGTCTTTTTGAAGTTGCAACATCCACCTATTGTGTGATTTTGCAACAGTTGCAATGGAGAACCTCCCCCAGAAAAGCATAACTTCCATTGTTTTCTCTTTAGTTGTGAGGTAGGGAAGGGGAAACACATTCTTAGCAATTATTGCTCCTGCTTGGTGATTGGAGTGCTGTAGAGGGAACGTGGGTTCCCTGGAGTCTGGAGGCAGCCTCTTTTGTTTGGTAACTTTGACTCGATCTGGACTCCTCTTGGGGCTGGTATGCCTTGATTTCTCTTTTCTCTACCAGCCTGTATCTCATAGATTTTCAATTGTGAGGGGTTTCCTTTTAAATATCACATACAGCAGGACCACCAACTATTGAACAGAGCCTGAGAAGGTTCTAGACACAGATGGAGCTAGGGCACCATCTCAGGTGGGTGGTGTGTGTGTGTGTGTGTGTGTATGTGTGCTCCCCACATTCCCTTGCAAAGCCAATTGCAGGTGCTTAACTCCCCAGATTGTCCCGGGTGACAGGGACTGACTTCTCTTTGAATTGTAAGTTGGAAGAAATGTGTCATAGGATCGTGTGGCTTAGTGAGTGGGTGGGAAGGAGGAGAAGGTGGAGGAGGAACTCCAAGCTAGAGAATGCCTGTTCCCAACCTCCCCAGCAAATCACAGAACATTGGATAAGTCATTAACGGGGGTGGCAAGGTTGGGTGAAAATTGGGAACTTTGGGTCAGATTTTTTTTTATTTAAAGGAACAAATCATTAAAAAAATCCTTTACTGACAGATGTGTATACACACACACACACACACACACACAATTTTATCTATCTGGAATCATTTTTTTTTTAAAGCCCACAGACAAACTGCTTATAGCTTTGGGATCTGGTTTAACTAAAAAGTGTTTTAACAAGGGCGCTGATGCAGGAGAGTTCCTGGATATCCTGGGGTCAGCAGACCTCACTCTGGGTGGCCTCTGAGTCCCAGCATAGTCATTCTTGGGTGTTGGTTTCTGGTGTGTCCCACAGAGTTGCAGCTGTTAGCATGAGGTCTGTAATTATTTAAAGAAAGCTCACATCAAGTGGAAAAAGAGCGACCGTAGTTACCATACCATGTGGCCAGTAGGCAATTCAACACCAGAGTCACCCAACTCCCTCTGAGCCTCTTCAGCTGCCGATCGGGTAGTGCAGCCAGTGGATAAAGTGACCAAGGAATGACAGACAGGACCAAGTGTGCACAGTGGGAGCCCTTGTGGGCCCAGGCTTAAGCCAGGAAGACTAGGATCGCCTATGCCTAGGGAGACTGTTGCGCTTGGAGTCTCACAGACCGAGACAAGGCAAAGCCATCTTGTCAAGAAAAAAGGGAGCTAAGGATTATAAAGTTCAGTGTGAGACTGTTATTGCAAAAACTCAGACATTAGTTTAATTGGGCTGAGTTGTGTAGCATTGGTTCCAAGACGTTTTGGAGAAGTCATTTCTTCCCTTAGATTCCTTGATTTAATTAAATAGTTAGTTTATTAAGAGATGGTCCTGCTATGTTGCCTAGACATGCCAGGACCTCTGGCCCCTGCTTCTCCAGCCTCAGTCTTCCTGAGTGTTGCACCATACTGCACTCCTTTGAAAAGTTTATACACTTTTAAAATTTTATATTTTGATTGTTTTGCTTAACAAGTGCTATATATATTCAAATTGCCATTTAAAGACATTCTAAAAGTTGTATTTTAAAAATTGTCAGCATTAGGGACTAAGCTGTCGGAAAAAAAAAATGAGGCTGACTATTCATTCCCACAGTGTCTTCTCCTTGGGGGAGGGGAGCTACTCTTCGTGGTTTGGTCTTCAGAAGCCTATCAGATGAATATGTCATTATCTTTCCTGTTTTTATGTAAGGTGTGTGTGTGTGTATACAAGGAATTGTACTTTTGAAGCAAGTCTTCATCCCCCCCCCACTAAACTGTATATCTATATAGTTTTCTTTTTAAAAAGTAATACATGTGTGAGCTGCAACAATGCACATGTACAATCCCAGTACATGGGACATAGAGGTAAGAAGCTTGTGAGTTTGAGGCCAGCTTTGGAAAATACAGTGAGACTCAGCCTTGAAAGTGCATGGATGCATGCGTACATACATACATACATACATACATACATACATACATACATAAAATAAAAGATGATCATTATTAATTTATTGAGAATGAAAATAGACAAAAGAAAAAGAGGGAGAAAATGACCCATCACAAGCAGTACTCAAAAAATATACACATAAATAAAAGCCCCATTGTAGGCTCCACATTTGCCAAGCTTCCCTCCTTGGGTGTGCACACTTGGTCTTGCCTCCCAGGCTACATTTATGGACTGACTTCTGCCTATGACCTTGAGAAGGAAAGCCATAGTTTTAACTGTAGCTTACCTCGTGACTGCCTGAGCCTCCACTTCCTACTTTAAAAAAAGTGGGAACAGCTCCTCCCTGGGCAGGAACATCCACAGTGGGCCTGAGAGCTGCGTCTAAGCCACCCTCTCATGTGGAATGAGCCGGACACAAGCCTCTGTGACTGACTTCACAGGCCTGCACACCCCTGTGCAGCTCCCTCCCCACACATTTTAACTCAGTGTTTGATCATCTCCAAGTATTTCCCAGGACCTCCGGCCATCCTGTTGGGTTTTAGTCACCCCCAAGCATCTGTTAATGTGTACGGAGCAGGGTAAACACCTCTGCTGGCAGGAAAGACATTTACACCCAAGCTTCCTGACTTAGACTCTATTACTCAGCCAGGCCGGTGGAAGTGCTAACTGATCTGTCTTGTGATTCAGGCTGCAACTGGAGCAGCCCCGTGGGGCAGCTGCTGGGGAGGGTCAAGAGAAGTCGGCCCCTCGCCTCCAGCTGCCTGGCGAGCTGGCTTCCACACTGCTTTTGTGCCGCGTTGTGGTTCCGTGAGGAAGAAATAAATGGACTTCCTTGTGGATGTGTTTAATGTAATAAAGGCCATGGTTTAACAATGGCAAAAGTTATAAAATGGAAGCCCGTCCTGTGTTTCCATCCTTGTGTTTGCCTCCCCAGAGCAATTCTGACCAATTCCTCCCAGAAGTGAATGAACAGCAGTAGATGGTCTGACTTCCTGCCTCCATCCCCCCCCTTTTTTTTTTTAGCACAAGCAGCGCCAAGCTAAGAACACTGTTATGCAACTTGCATTCCCCCCACTTAATAGTTTTTGAAAATCCTTTCATGTCAGTGTGCAGAGATCGACTTCATGTTTTGACTTGACCGGAGCTTTAGTTGTCTGTCGTATTTGGGGTATTCCTGATGGAGCGTGCCTGGTTTGAATGTCTCTGCACGGCTGTTATTCTGCACACGCATGAGTATACGCACAGCAAGAACACCTTGAAGGGGACTTGCCCAGGATCAAGGGGTGTGCAACTTTCAGTTTTGGGGTATATCGACACTTTCCTGTTCTTAACTAAACTCTATCCATTTGTTTTCACAGTAATGAATGGAAGTCTTTTGTTTCCTCATCCGTAACACCAATATGTGATGCTATTAAACTTTTTAAAGGTATTTATTTTAAATAACATTATAATAGCACCATGTAATTGATAATTAAATAATCACGTTTTATTTGGGTGTGTATGATATGTGAGTGTGAGCCTGTGTGCTTCGATGTGCACTTAGAGGCCCTAGGACAATTCTGTGGAGTCAGTTTTCCCCTTCCCCTTTTATATAGGTTCTGGGCTAGGTCCTCAGGCTTGTGGGTAAGTGCCTTTCCCCTGCACCATCTCACTGGCTTGTGTGGCCATTGTCTCACTGGCCCAAACCAGACAGATGTTTGTCTGGTATCTCTTAGGGATTTGGGGCCTCCATCCTTCTCAGGATTGAGGCTTACCTGTTTCCATTTTGGGAACCTGCCTGTCAGATGACTGGGTTTTAGCCATCATTGTGGAAGAGCTTGCTGTTCCTTGCATTTTCTAGTAGGATCTGGGCCATTTTTGTACTCCCCCTTCCTCTGGCAGCTTGGATTGAAGGAGAAAGACTCCTCTGCTGGCTATGGGCTGCCGGCCTGCTTCTGCCTTCTGACTGCTGTGGGAGTGTGTCTAAGTCACGTGACCTCTCTCACTCACTGTCCCCTGCTACGTATGTGTGTTTGTTGGGTTACGAGAGATAACCGATGTAAAAGTATTTTTATAAATGTCGGGAACGGTCACTCATAGCATCACACTTGAAGTTACTTGGTTTCAAATGAGCGGTAAGTAAGGTTTGAGGCCCGAGAGACCAGTGATCTGGTTAAACAGGTAGATAGACAGCCTATGGCCTTCTGCAGCTGCCTGTGAAGGTTGGGGCTGACAGGTGGCCACTTGGCCTGGCTTGCACCTCGGAGCCATCACGACAGGCAGCTTATTAGGAGCTCCCTTAGTTTACATGAGAAACAGCTCACCTCCACGAGGCCCTTCCCCTTTGGGCTGAGCCTTCACAGCTGGAATTTCTTTCTCTGGTGTTAGCTGTGGGCCTTAGACAGGGGACAGCTCACACATGGCCTACTCCATGGAGGACACAGGGCTGTAGAGAAGGCCAGAGAAACTCTGGCTCTGTGTGGGCTCTTGGTGAGGCAATCTGGGTTCAAGGCCTTGCTCGTCCCTCCCTTGCTGCTTGAGTGTCCTTGGGCACAATTCCTGCCCTCAAGGATAGGAACGGGAGTCTTGCCTATTTAAAGTCCCATCACTAGATATGGTGGTTCATGACTGTAATCCTGGCATTTCGGGTGGGAACCGGGGCTGAGGCAGGAGGACTGCCATCAGTCAAGGCCATCCTGGGCAGTGAGTTCTAGTACCGTCTGGGATATAACCTAGACTATTGCCAACAAGCACAAAGTCACTGGGCTTTGAATAGAGAGGCTTTGAATACAGTACTTAGGAGGTACATATGAATATGCTATTTAAGTAACCCTCACTGAAATGCTAGTTAATAGAGAGGCAGGATCTCTAGCCTTGGAAACCAGTGTCCATCTGATGTAGATTCTGCTGTGCCGCTCCTGTGAGCTATAGAACACATCCTGAGGAAGTTTGGGGTGTTTTCCAACTCCACAGACCCTGCAGATTCCTTCCTGTGAGCTGTTCTTTTTCTATAACCCTAGGAAACCCCACATCCGGCTTTCTTCCTCCCCTCCAGGGTGGGGGGTGGGTTACCTGGCTGGACAGAGCAGAAGTTACTTCCTGAAATGGGCTGTCTGGTGGCTTGTCCCAAGTTCCATGGAGGATAGATCTGGCTTCTGGAATATCAGTCTTGAGTTTCTCTAGCTTATACGTTCTTATGCCAAAAGGACTGCCCTTCTCCATCAATGTAGCCCATGGTTAATGCCTATTTTCTGTGTGCCAACCACTGGGCTTGGACCGGGGGACCCAGGAGGAACTTGACCTGGGACTACCCAGGAAGGCAGAAAGGTCAAAAGGGGATTTCAGAGGGTGACAAGCTTGAGAAAAGCTATCAATCTGCAAGGGTGTGTGGGAGACGGGGTGGGGGGGGGTGGCTGCAGCGGAGAGGGTGATCCGGGCCACCCTTAGAAGATGTTCGTCCTGGAGGGTGCTCATCTGAATGCTGAGAAGTCGAAAGCCTTTTGGGGAAAGTGCCAGCCAAAGGCTTTGAGTTTCAGCCATTGTCGTTCTACTCTAAGTGTACACACACACACACATACACGTACACACACACGTACACACACATGAGAGACAGGAGACCATACAAAAGACACACACACACACACACTAGGAGACTGTGCAAAGACACAAACAACAAGAGGTCACACAGATACACACAGACATACAAACACACACACACACACCACTGAGCCCCCCACATGACAGGAGACCATTGCAAAGACACACACACACACACACACACAATTTGCACACACATACACACACACACATAACACCACCACCACCACCATCATTACTATCACCACACTTACAATACATACACACACACACTTGACAGGAGACCATTGCAAAGACACAAACAAACACATACACACACAACACACTGACCCCCGCATGACAAGAGACCATGCAAAGACACACACACACATACCACACTGACCCCTACACACATATGACAGAGACCATGCAAAGACAGACCCCAGGCTAGAGCCGCATGTGCTGTAGTTACTGCAGGGCCTCACACTGAGAGGATGGTGGCCATAGTGAGGTGTGCAGATCAATGCACTTTAGGCCGCCGCTGGAGTTACAGATTCTACTAAAGTAAGGACATTTTTACATCCTCTCTTAAGTTGCAGAATCGTGGTTTTCTGAATTTAGTAACCCTGGCAGACTGTCCTGACGGACGAAGTCTTCCTTACTGGCCCTCCGTCTAATGGTGTCAGCATCCACAGCCACCGTTGACATAAAGTCAATTTCCACTTTTGGATCTCCTATTTAACGCCCGGCTGCTTGGAGAGCCGCGGAGAATGGAGGTCAGAGGGGCTAATTGGGTTGCTTAATAAACGGGCAGCTTCTCCAGCTGGAATAGCCAGGCCCCAGGCTGGTTCAAGGTGCAGGGAATCCAGCATGGCCAGACAAGGGACTAGACTTGGGGTGGTGGTGGTAGGGCCTGGGCTGGAGTCCTGATCTAGGGAAGTCAGTCACCACCACCACTACCACCACCACCACTACCATCACCAGAGAGGCAGGGACCAAGAGCCACTGCCCTGGGAGGGAGACCTTGTCTCACTTTTTGGGCAGCTTAGCGTATTTCCTGGCTTGGATTAGTATCTCCTGCTCATAGTCTGGTAGTATACATCTCTCCCGTTTTCACTTTAATCATGACCTTTGCCAACCAGTGCCTCATGTGTGGTCAGTGCTAGCATGTGTCTGTGATAGCATGATGACCATATGTGAGATACGGGTAGAGTTCATTCAGTCAACCTGTGGTGCTGGCTGGCTGGCTGGCGAATGGCTTTGAACAAGTCTAGCCCCCGCCTTGTTTCAGATCAGAAGTCACAGGTTTATCCGTTCACTACTCACTGTTCAGACAGAATCGGTTGTACACGCTCCTTCGTTTGTTTAACCAGAATCTACTGGCCCAGTCTGAGCTGAGCTGCGTGTTTTCGTTAGAGGCCAGACCATTCCTGCACCCTTAGGGCTCCCTCTGGGAGGAGGACAGTAAAGCCTTAGGAGTGATGTGCTTGGTAGTATTAGGATTTTATTTGTCACCAATACCGTGCAAAGCAGTCCCTGTTGGCAGACGTGTCCTTACAAATGTGTCCTGAAGGCGAGCTGTGGTCAGGAGTCTCATAGACCTTCCATGTGACCTTCTTTGGGAAACAACACTTAGGTTTCCCAAAGCCAGGAGCCAATTACCAAGGGGTTGAAGATGGTTTAGACTTCTATACCCACACTCTGGAACCTTCCATCCAGGCTTGTAGTGTGCTCTTTTTCTACTTTCTGGTTGTATCTTGCTTTATAGTCATTCCAATAAACACTTCTTATAATTGTCAATTTTTTAAAAAATATATTTTGGAAGATACAGTGTCGTAGTTACTTTCTCTGTTGCTATGCCAAAATGCACTGATAAAACCAATTTAAGGGAGAAAGATTTGTTTTAGTCCACAGTTTGAGGATACAGTGTTTCATGGTGAGGAAGCTAAAGCGGCAGGAGCTTAAAGTGGCTGGTCACAATGTATTCAAGTTTAGGAAGGGGAGCTAGATAAATGAGAGCTTGTGCTTGGTTCACTTTCAGCTTTTCATACAGGCCAGGAGTCTAGCACAGGGAACTGTCCCCACCCACAGTGGGTGAGTCTTCCCACATCAGTTAACCTAATCAAGGTAAACCCCGCCCCCAAGGCTTGCTGGAAGAGTCCTGTCTCCTAGGTGACTCCGGATCTCATCAGATTTGACAGTTGAGAGTAGCCATCACATGTAGTTCAAGAATCAGTCGTCAATTTTATATATTTGAAATGTGCAGGCATCATGAATATCTTTTCCTGCTTTCTTTTTCTTTAAAAAGTTTTTTGCTATCTTTATTTATTTGAGACAGGATCTCTAGGCTGGCTTCAAACTTCTGTAGCTTAGAATGACCTTGAACTCATGACCCTCTTGTCTCTACCAACTGTCATGATTTGTTTTTTGAAATAAACTTTGTTTTTAATTTTCCTACAATGTTTATTGAAGAAAATTAAGGAAGTTCAGATAGACTTTTCCAAAGGAAGCCTGCCTACTCTGCCGTCATTTCGCTGTTGAGAAACATCACCTGAACACATTTTCCTTCCCACGGCCATTTTCCCTCTGGAAAACTCTCTGCTCATTTCGTCTTTGTGACGTTGCCACTTACCACTGATGGTGACTGGAAGAGGTGCTTCATGACCTGGCTCAAGATTGCTTTGTGGTTTGTTCTTGTAAGCTACCAATGTCTCACTCCTGATTCTGGCAAGGGACTGGTTCTTGTCTCCTTAACCGGTGACACGGGGAGACAGCTGTCCTTGTGTTGTGGACCTGGTGTAGTTGCCACCAGGGAAAGGGCAGAGGTGCTGTCATTTTCTATTCAAAGACTATGGAATGGCAAAGAAATGAAGACTGGGCAGGGTGGGTTATGGTGTACTGCAAAAGCATCCTTCTTGTTCTTACCAACCAGAGGATGTGAGGATTTTGTTAAGAATGGCCCCCACCATCATCAGGCATTTCTAGCCAAGGAGCTAGGGAGGAGCCTGGCGGCATATAGCTCTCAGACTGGGGTCCCTGCATACCTGGTCATTGAGGCTCAGCGAGGTCAGATCGTGTCGGCAGAATGGCGGCGCTGGGATACGGAGTGAGGCTTTTCCACTGCATTCTCCATGTTCATGCTCGCACAACCGGCTAGAGTGTGCATCGTGTGCAAGGAGCTCCGAGGTAGACCTGACCAGGGAAGGCGAGGGAAAAGACGGCGTGCAGTGTGGAGAGACTTCAGCAGCCCAGGCAGGAGTAAGGCTGTCCACATACTCACCTCTTCAGCACGCACTCTGCATCTGTGGCTGCGGGCAAGATGATCACGTGGACTAGCCGACAACACTGTTGGAAGTTCTAGGCTGTCTGGTCCAGTGGGTCCAGTGGAGTACAAACACTGCTGAAACTTGGCACGCACTTGGTCATACTATCATGTGCCTGCCATGCAGCAAGTGAGCTAGGTGTGAGGCCCCTGGGGAGAAGAGGAGGGTGTTTTTTTTCTTCAGGGTGTTGCAGAATTCCATTCCAACCAAACCTCTGTGCATTCAAGTAAAAAGGACAGATTTGTGGTATGGAAGACAGACTACTCGGGGTTTCATCCTGCCTAATATTTTCTTTTTCCAGATTTTTTAAGGCATTCTTTATTTGTGTGCATGTGTATGCACACACGCACATGCATGTATACCATGATGTGCTTTTGGAGGTCCGAGGGCATTTTGTGGGAGTTGTTTCTCTTCTGCTATGTGGGCTTCAGGGATTGAACTTAGGTCATCAGGCTTGGTGGCAAGGACCTTTATATATTAAGCCGTCTTATTCATTTTGCTACTAACAAATCAAAGAGTAGAGACTTAAGGCCCATGTAATGACTTGGTACATGTACATACTCTAAGATGATCATGATCAAGATAATTAATATATCATCAACACAGTTTTGTGCATGTGCACACGCACGTGTGTGTATGTGTGTGTACTAGGAATATGAAGGTCTTTCCCTGAAGAATACAATCATGTTTATTAAAATCACATTATTGACTTTATATCTCTAGAACTTAGTCTACCTGCCTAACTGAACCTGGGTCCTCTAGCCAGAATCTCCCTATTTCTTCATCCTTGGACCCTGGCACAACTGTCTACTCTCTGCTTCTCCCATTTCCGGATGCATAGCTAACAGAAATGAAGCAGGCCCTTGAAGAGGTAGCTGCACTCCTGGGGTACAACATCATCATTTACAGTAGTAAGTTACATAAAGAACCCGCGAAGTCGATGAGTAAAGAAAGTATGATGTACACTAGGAAGGAATGTTCCTCAGCCGTGAAGAATGACATCCTGGCATTTGAAACAAAATGTGATATGCCTGGAGATCCCAATGATCGTGACATAAGTCAGATGCACACACATACTTCATGATCTCACACAGAGACTCTTGCAGAACAGCCCCTGACATTCAATTGACAGACTGTGGGTCCCCATTGTCATAAGTCTCCTCATCTGTAACCTAGAAGTCTGTGAGAGACCACATGGCTAAGGAATTCTCAGATTGTCATGTGGATTTCTGCCAGATCAGTGCTGGCCCTGCTGTCTAGAAGCCCGAGGTGCTGCCTGGCCTCCTCTCTGACAGGATGCTCCTCCTCGCAGGCTCACATGTGTATTTGAGAGAAGGGATTTGAGGCACAAGGGAGTGAGTGACAGCAGAGAGGCGGAGCAGAAGGCTTGTAGAACCCGTGTGTTGGGGCTGGGTGAACTGGCCAGCACCCTCCCAAGCCTAGCTTTCTCTTTGTCCTGAGGGATCATTCCAAGGTGCTCAAGAATGGAAAAGAGGACCTGTTACCCAACATTCTTTCTGGTGGGCTTGGATTATCCACCTACTGGCGGCTGTGTGTCCTGGCCCTCTCTGAAAGTTGGCCATCTGACTGTGTGTGGAACTAAATCTGGTTCCCATCTTTTGCTGCTCCATTTTACAATAAAGTACTCTGGAGAGACACTGCTATTCTCTGTGCTGTCCTGGTCCTTTCCCTGCCCTGGTCCTGCAGGTCCCACTACGGAATCTGCATCAAAGTCCCTGAGCAGACGCAGTCTCTTCGAATCATTCTGATTCTTCTATTGAAAGAATGGTATGATTGGCCTCTTCTTGCTGCCGGGATGTTGGTGAGGCAGGGTGCAGTTCAGGGAAACAGGGGTGTTTGAGTCCCTCTTGGTGATCTGAGTTGCTCTGTCTGGGTGTGGCCGAGTGGAATGTGTGAAATGGGATTGCCAGAAGGGCCTTCAGATGTTGCTTTACCTCCGCTTAGTTATGAGCCCCTGAAGGGAGATTCTGAGATAGTTGTGGACCCCACACGGAGGGATACCAATTTGAGAAAGGTTGCGTGTGCTTTCACAGAACCTGAAAGCCAGGCACAGGCCTAAAGTAAGGGCTACCATTCTTTCCTTCACAGATAGGGAGACAGCCCTAGAAACAACCTGTGCTCATAGTCATGAATGGGAGGGCAGCTGGGGCCTGGGGGAAGCTTGAGTAGAGCAAGAGCAGAGAGAAAGAGAGAGAGAGAGAGAGAGAGAGAGAGAGAGAGAGAGAAGAGAGAGAGAGAGAGAGAGAGAGAGAGAGAGAGAGAGAGAGAGACTGACTCACCATTAATTCTTATCTTCAGGGTCTCCCAACCCAATGCTCCTTTTGAAGGCTGGAGAACAAGCCTGGCCCAGGGCCTTAAAGCCTTGTGTGGGATTGCAGGAGCTTTGGCCAGCTAAATTCTGAGACC
The DNA here is from genome assembly GCF_982192425.1 of Myodes glareolus. Taxonomy (NCBI): domain Eukaryota; kingdom Metazoa; phylum Chordata; class Mammalia; order Rodentia; family Cricetidae; genus Myodes; species Myodes glareolus. The sequence continues at coordinate 26,856,865 of NC_142038.1, forward strand.
TAGGGATGCCAGGACTCGGGCTAAATGACTTCAGACATGCTACTTTTATAGTATGTGACAGAGGAGGAAACTGAGGCCCAGCCAGGACAGGTGACTAGAATCGGGTCAGTACATGTGAACGGCTTAATCAAAGCCTCCATGTGTGGCCTGGGGAGTATGCTTGGTATTTGGGATGGAAGTGACTTAGTTTGTTTTGATACTAAATGTTTATTTTTATGCTCGTGGGAGAATATACTGCTAGAAATATCTAACTTATTGCCAAGGAGAAGTTTAAGAGGAAGAACTGAGTAAAAGGCCTTTTTTTAAAAAAAAAAAATTAGTTAATTTACTATGTGTACCAATGTACTACGGCGTGTATGGAGGTTTTGGAACTCGCAGGAATTGATTCTCTTTTTACCATGTCATGGGGTTGGTAGTTGGCACTTTTATTCCTCTGCCCCACCACCACCACCAATAAGTAAATAATTTTTTAAAAAGTCCATCTGAATTCATGATAAAATTAACCCTGGCTGTTCCCTGAGTTCCCATGGTGACTTTTCTTAGGGTTGAGGTACACAACCCAGACACTCTTGTTCCCTGCATGCTTATCGGAGTGGGCCTCCTCCCTGGGACAGGGCAGAATAGGAGGAGTCTGGGAAATGATGTCACATTCCAGAGATGGTTGTCCCCCGGGACTTTGCTCAGACTCCAGCGTAAGTAGAGCAGCATCTTCAGCCTAGAAACACGTGGGACCAATCTCAACGGTCTCAACTCTAGGCTGTTTCTAGCTCTGTGCCTGGGAGGATGGAGCAGACTGTGCTCTGCCCCTGCTGATCTGCAACAGATGGCGGCTGTGTGGCGCTTGCCAGGTGATGGGCCAGGGCTCAGGGGGTCCTAGGGTGTCTCTGTCCACCCTCCTGAGCCTCCTTTCCAATATAGGGGAAATACAGCCCACGCCTTTGAGAATAGCCTTAGAATTGAGTTTAAATGTGTCGGTATATTTAAAGCCCTTGACAATACCTTGCACACACTCAGTTTATTTAAGGCTACTATTTTAATAGGGCTTTTTTTTTGTGACTCCTTATAGAAGTTCTGAGTTCTGTGTGACACAGCACAGATGGTGTGACACACCTGAATCTGCAGAGCTTCTCTTTGACCTGCCACCAAGCAATCTGCCACCTGGTGGCAATTTGCCCAAATTGCAAGCTCAGTGTTTTTGTTTTCATTGTTTGTTTCAAGACAGGATCTCACTATGTACACCAGGCTGGCCTGGAACTGAACTGATTGTCTCTGCCTCCTAAGCTGGGATTAACGTCTGGCTAGTCCATCCCCCCACCACAAATCTTGCCTTCTTTAGGGTGATGATGATGATGGTGATGACGATTGTTACTTGCGAGGATGAGGTAGTCTGACATAAGGAATCAACCAGAAAATTTAAAAATTATGTAGTTGTGGAGTAATGTTAAGCTGAGTGTCTTTCTAGGCGACAGAATACCAGTCCTGGTGGGGCTTTAATGGCTAACGATCCATATATTCAAAGTTATCACCTCTTAGGCATGTTCTATACGCCAGACAATTTGGTTGGCACATTGACTCTGTTCTTTGTAAACCACTCTGCGTAGCAGGAACTACTTGTGCTCTACTTCAGAAGGAGAAATTTGCTGGGCGATGCTGGCGCACACCTTTAATCCCAGCACTCAGGAGGCAGAAGCGTGCGGATCTCTGCGAATTCAAGGCCAGTCTGGGCTAAGAGCAAGTTTCAGGACAGCCAGGGCTACACAGAGAAACCCCATGTAAATCATCATCGTCGTCATAACGAAAAGAAATTGTGGCTTAGCAATAACTCGACTTTCCTGATGGCGCCCAGCTCGTAGGTGTGACACAGCAAGAACCTGGGCCGGACGGGATTTAACATTTTAGTAAATAAGTAACTAGGTAACCTTTCACCAAGTCCAGGCCAAAAATCTGCCCCACTCCTGGGCCCCAGAGGGTTCAATGGGTTATGTGTGCTCTTGGTCTCTGCTGCAGGGCTGGGTTTGTGCCCTAAGAGCCTTTTCTGTGACTGTTACGAAGCACAGTGGCATCCACGTGATTCCTTGCGTCCCGCCAAATTTCTGGGATGATTGACTTGCCTCTTCCCATCCAAATCCACTCTCTTGAGCAGTTCTGAGGAAAGCAGGGGTCTGACATGCCCTTAGAGATGGAAACACCCCAGAGAGCGGGAAGGAAGGAGCAGGAAGCAGAACCAGCAAGTTCTTTCCAGTCCTTCTGACCCGGTGGTACTTGCCCGGTTGGCTATCATGAGATGAAGACCCAGGTCCCTTCACTGAGCGAGGACAGAGCTGTCTTGTCCTTGGCAAGGCTGTCCTCTGATGCTAGGGGGGGAGTTTTGTCTTGTACTGGAGCACAATAGCCCTCTTTCTGGAAAAGGGGCCATCCTAGCCCACTTCTCACGCTGGCTTTTTTGAAGGGATGGGTGTGGGGTGAGAGGTGAGCTCTGGGGTCTGGGTTGGGGGTGGCATCGTGCAGGGAGATGCCAGTTCCCCACACCCGTGTTTCTCTGCCGCTGGCCTTCTTCCCAGTTCTAGATGATGTTGTGTGGTGAAGTAGGCTAAGAGACCTCATGTTATCAAATAATTGTTCAGGAATGGTGGATTATTCAGCCCCGTGCCCCAAGGGAAGTCTGGGTCCAAGGAAATACTAGAGGGCTCTGAGGAAGAATGGCAGGAAGTCCTCATATGCTCACAGGCATGGGTCTGATCGTGATAGTGTCAGGTTTCGAACTAGTGAGGAAACTAGCGACTTGCTCTAAGTGTAATTGAATTCTACAAGTCGCAAATCATGAGTTTCCAGCTTTCTCTTGGCCTGTCTTTGCTTCCCTTACACGAAAGCTCCCCCCACAACATGGCCTCTGTGGTTGCTGCTGTGAATCTAAGCATTACAGTTCTGGGTGGGGTTGTTATGACCACATTATGGCTTCAGCGTCTCCCTTTAGGGAGCTGAAATGACTCCCTCTGGCCTTTCTCCCCACTTGAAGGCCCTAGCCATCTTTTTCCTGCTGCTGGGACTTCCTATTGTCACGTTCCCAGCGAGCTGGGGTTGGGTGCGTTTTCTGGTGTTGCTGTAATAAGCCATCATAGACTTGGTGGCGTTAGGCTGGTGTTGTTCGTTCAATGGTAAAGTCTTTCCTTGCCTCGCATGCTTAAGGTCCTGGGCAGGTGGGAGGTGGGAGTAGGGGAGAGATGGGTACCATTTTTAACTTCCATGCATCAACCTGACTGGCCTTGAGCAAATTTCTCCTCTCAGACTCAGTTTCTTCATTTGTTAAATGCGAGTGTTAAGACTCTTGTGTTGAGAGGAGGAGTAGGCGAATATTAGGAAGACATAAAGATTCATTGGGACAGTGTGGGGATTCCTGAGCAGCACAGAGGCTGGGGCTTGGGTGGTTTGGTGTTACACAGCTGTTTCTGGCAAGGCTCACTGAGGGTCCGTGGGAGGAACTGCATTGGAAGCGATCAGACCCTGTAGTTTGAAGGCCATCATCTACCTCCTCCAAAATCTATGTTCTAGAACTCTGAAGGCACTGGGTAGTGACTTTGTGGAGCCAATGGCAAGGGTTCTGGGGCCTCTAGCCTGTGCATGTGCCTTGTTGAACACACCATGCCGTGGATATTCCCAACAGGGCCAATTTCTGTCACTCCTGTGACGCCACTGGATGACACAACTCTCTTCAGCGCCTTGTCTGCACAGTCTCGTCACAATCCCTAGGCAATTCTAGAAATTATGTTGTGTATTGCAAGGTCCCATACAAGACCATGGTCAAGCCAGCACCCTGCTGTGACATATCACCCTTATTGTGTGATAAGGGTGGGCCTTATATGGCACAGATCGGGTGTGGAGTGGGCAACCAGACCAGGCAGGTCATACAGCATGCTCTGCTACACTTTGGAGGAGGAAAGGTGCCAAGGGACACGCCATCCTTCAATAAGTGACCCTAAGAGCACTTTAGGTATGGGGCCATGCTTGACTTTCACAGCGTCTGTGGTGAAAGCTTCCCTGTGAGCTCACTGGGCAGACTAAGGTGACCTGATGCTATGAGGTGTCTGGCAGGGACATGCTAGTGCCATGCCGATAGTGGGCTGGGTGTGATGGCATTGTTGGTGGCCTGGTTGTTGTGGGATGTGGTTTGTATGAACCGTGCAGCCAGACATGATTATTTTGGTAGTGGTGACGGCACTGTAGTACTTAGAAATGTATCTTCTCACCCTTCTAGAGGCTAGGCAGCCATCAGAACTGGTTTCCCAGTCTCTCTCATTGGCTGTAGGTGGCTTCTCTCTGTGAACTTCTGGCCATCTTACTGTGTTCTTGAGTGGCTACTGGTCATGCTGGCCACCGTTGTGTGGCCTTCTCCTGGGGAGATAGCAAACACCCGTTTACTCTAGAGAGAGGACTGATCACAGACCAAGGCTCCTTGTGTCTAGCTTGGTGGACCAGTGGTTCTAATGGGGTTACTAATGAGCAGCTACACCATTGAAGAAAACGTCTCGCTCTCCCATCAACTGCCCATAAATCCACAGAGACGGGCAGGGCTTATGGGAATCTCCCCAATTCAAGATAAATGAGTGAGCCCGATTGTGTGTCATCGTAGCTGCTGACAGTTCAAAGAGGGCACCAGCGTGTCACAGCCAGGGACTGCCTAACCTTAACATCCCCCCTTGAAGACCCTCTCCAATACTTCTGAGGAAGAATTTAGCTCTTTAATATGAGCTTGGAGTGGTGTAGGGCTGGCCTCATGGGCTTTGCTTTCTGTAACTCTAACTGCTGTGATGGTGGTGTTGGGAAGGTGTCCAGTGACCTTGTGGAGCAGTTAGCATGTTCAGTGTGGTGGCTTCCCATGAGCACACTTAGCTGTAAGCATGATTGGCTCATGGAGTGATGACTGGCTAGGCTGAAGTGGACAGCTGGATTTGGTGCAGTGGTATTTTCTTCAAAGGATTCTATACTACCTACCATGTGCTGGCAAAGCTTGCCCTTGGTGTTTCTGACTTATGCCTTCTTGGTGTTTGGGATGACGGCATTAGTTAACTGTGTGACTCGGCCACACTTGCCATAGGCGAAAACACACCTTCGGCTCTTGCAGGCCAGAGGGCAGGGGTAGGACAAGGCACCATTTAGTCCACAAGGTTGCACACTAGCCTGGCCCTTGCCTAGGTACTTCCCGTTCCTTTTTGCTGGGCACTGTGGCAGCCTGGATACCTCCCCTTCAGGCACAAAGGAGGTGCTCGGCAGCACATTCAGTCTCGATCATTTGTCCATTTGAACCCGGAAAAGAGCATCGGAGGCACTTGTTTGGTGGTATCCTCTCAGGGGTGGCCTGAGTGTTCTTTTGAGAGAGGCCATGGTGATATAGGCTTTAGCTTTAGGAAGTCTACAGGTAGTGCTTTAAGGTCAGGAGTATGGTAGAGCCCTGTACCTGTTTTGTGGGGGGACACTGTAGTAGAGCCCTTCAAAGTAAGGACACAGGACCTGTTAGTTCTGCTGTGTTTTCACTGTGTATGGATCCCATTCTGTTACCTGGGAAACAGGGACAGTGATGCTGTGTACCCAGGGACCATGAAATGCAAGTGAACTGGGACAGGTCACACTTTTAGCTGGGTCCACAGTTAAGGGCCCGCCAGAGAAAGGCTTGCTGTTTGTAGTCTCTTTCTTGGTTCTGATTCTGTGTCCACCACCTGGACAGAATTTTCACGTTCCTAGTGTCAGAGTGGGGGAAGTTAGGGAAAACCCTCTGTCTGGCCCTCGTTCATTCGGCATTCAGGCCACGTCTGCTAAGGAGCAGGCCCTATTGGGGGATCCAGGCTTTCGGGGATGAGTGTCATGAGTTTCCTGCCCCCATGTGTGATCTAGCTGCTGGACTAGACCTGGATTTTGTCCCTCCTGTTTCGGCCCCTCTGCTGACTGTGGATATTCCATTTGCAGCCAGGTCCCTTTGGGCCTGAGTGACTGGGATTCTCCAGGACCTGCTGGAGGAGTCATGGAGACCAGATGAAGCTGCTGGTTGGGACTTGAATAGTCAGTGACTGGGCTCTGTCCCTTCTGGGATTAAGCTGCCTTCTTCTGGGACAAGCTCCTGCTGTCAGAGAGCAGGCATATTCACCGTGGGTGCTGGGACAAGTCCCCTCTGTCAGAGAGCAGGGATATTTGCCGTGGGTGCTGGGACAAGTTCCTGCTGTCAGAGAGCAGGGATATTCGTCGTGGGTGCTGGGACAAGTCCCCTCTGTCATCTCCAGTGGCTGTTGGCAGGTGCAGATGGTAGGACTGTTCTCAGCTCCACCCAGAGTCACTTCCCTGCCTTTGGTGGGTGTGTACCAGGCTCCTAAGGTGTGTGAAAGGGGTGTGTAGGGCGGGTCAGGACACAGCCCAGTGGTGAACTCTTACCTCTTTGGGTTTACTGCATAAGCCCTATCTAGGGTAGGGAAATACGCTTCTGAGTTATGGGAGGAGTGAGGGAATCAGGTGTTTGTCTCAGTCTGCAGCCTGGACTCTTGCAAACTTTCTCCAGTCCCTTCAAGGGGGCTCACTCACCTGGTTCCCTCAGAGGACACAGCATGGCTTGGCCAGTGGTGGCTTTATGAACCCTCGCCCATAAAGGTGGGGCTGAGGTGGCACAAGGACCCATGGCAGACAGCCTATCAGCTACCTCACTTTCACCCCTGAACTTGGATAGACCTCGGGCACTTACAGGGCTCTGATGTTGCTTATAGGTGGATTAGCTGGCATCTCAAAGCACTAGTTCCAGGTCTGGAAGGCACCTGGGTATGAATAACCTGTTGTGACAGCTACTTCCCTTCCTCTGGCCCAGGAGTACCCAGGGGTACTCAGGGGTGTGTGTGTGTGTGTGTGTGTGTGTGTATGTGTGTGTGTTTCGTGTAATCCAGGCTGACCTCCAACTCACTGTGTAGCTGAGGAGGACTTTGGACTCCTAACCTGCCTCTGTCTTTCCGGAGCTGGGGTTTTAGACATGTGCCACAACACCTCCTCCATATCACCCTCTCCCCACAAAGCCTTTCTCCCAGGCAACTCTGGAGGAGCACTGAGCTGTCTGTAAGGAAAGTAAATCGAGAGAGACAGAAATCAATATTCAATACAGTCTTTTCTATTTCTGCTTTTCCTCAGTGGCCTCCTTTTGGCGTTGTTCCAACATAACCAAGCTGTCTGAGGCTAGCACTGCCCCCTGGTGGTTAGCTGTCAAGACTTTGCTGCTGCCCTTGGCTGTTGGTTCCCATTAGCTTCCTTAAACAATTATGTTTCTTTTAGACCCTTTCTGTACCATGCTCTGATTGTCATTCATAGGCAGTACTATATCTATATCTATACACGTTTATGTATATATATGTAATGTATACATAAAATCAGTAGGGAGATGGTGAAGGCACCAGTCTAGGAGTAGAAAGCATTGAGCTATGTGTAGCTTCATCTCCATTTCCAGGTTGTCATGAGATGGGGCAGATTCCTCTTTCTCTCTGGGCCTCAGTTTCTCCATCTATACTATGAAAAGTTGGCCTGAATGAGATGTTCTCCCAGTTGGATGGTTTTCTGTGGTGTGGGATTATCCTCTTTCAGACATTAGTACGGAACAAGATTTCATTCCTAATGCTTACTGACCATGGCATTGCCTGTGGCTGGCAACCCTGGGCTTCCTGAGACTTTGAATGATGTACATATTGGTTGGGGAGAGCTGGGTAGCTTGTTGGTGGCAGCTGTCTTGGGGTTGAGATGCAGGCCACCAGTGACATGTCCCACCCAGAAGTCACACTATAGAGTAATGGAGGAGCCCCTGTGTTCCATCTCTGCCTCGCCCCTGGCTAGCTCTGGACTTCAGACAATTGAAGCACGATGGCCTATGTGGCTCTCTGCTAGTGGTGGCCCAGGAACCTTTTCCCTTTGGCAGTACCTTCAGATTAGGGTGAGGCCAGGCAAGCCTCTGAACTCCACACGGAGGCACACACGTGTGCGCATACCCTTATGTTGCCCCACCTGCTTCCTTGGAGGCCCGCCCTGCCCCCTCAGCTCTTCCGTAATAGTGGTAGACTTTCCCTGGCTGGTAGAAAGAACATTTTTTGTTGTTGTTGTTGTTCACAAAAGGGAGACTGTAATTTTCATTTTGCAAATGCCAGCCCGAGACTGAGACAGGGGCCATGTCTTACGCAGAGCACTAAGACCAAGGCTGGAGTCTGTGTGAATGTGTCCTGCATCTTGTTGCAGAGGCAGGTTTGTGGTTTGTTTCATCTTCAGTTCATCAAGTACTTAGTATGTGCCCTGGACAACAACAACAACAACAACAACAACAACACACACACACACACACACACACGCACCCCAATTTACAGATGTAGAAACGGTTCTTCAGAGAGAAATCCAGAAACAGATATCCTAGCTATATACCAGAGCTTCCTTGTCTCCAGAGTCTGTACCCCACCTACCTTCCTAACCCCTTTCAAAGGAACGCCCGCCACCGCCCCCGGGTCATTAGCTGCCCCTGTGTAGTAAGGAGGGGCCTAAGTAGTGCTGACAGCCAGGAGTGGGAGGGGGCCCGCCTGGCTTCCAGCCCAGGAATGTGTTGGGAAATTCCTCTATCCTCCCACACTTGCATGCTGGGCCGGAAGAGTTAAGTGGCTGCCTTGTGCCCATGGATCACAGAGGCCTCTTCACTCCTTTTACAGCCCGACTCTTCTCAGGAAACTGCTGGGCAGTGTCCCCTCCCCCGCATCTGGACTTATTGCCTTCTTTGGTCCTCTTTCCCCATGAGAGCCGCAGAGCCCTGTCCTCCTCCCCGAGCCTCCAGCTTCCCAGGAGGGGACCCTGAGAAGTAGACATTTTAAAGCTCGCTTCCCAAAACGTGTGCGTCTTGCCCAGCCTCCCACATGTCTCAACCAGCATTAGGTTGATGCCTGCAGGTGACTTGTGTTTCTAACCGTGTTGAGGACCAGATTGCTGGCCAGGACCTCAGCCTGTTTATCTGTTTCCCCAGCCTGCAGCTTGGCAAGAGGGCCAGGTTGATGAGTTTCCCTGACTTTGTCTCCATCTCCAGTGATCAGAAACACCTCGGAGAAGACGAGGAGACACCCAGAGTAGAAGCCAGGCTCTTGGACTCGCTAGGGCTAAGCTAACTGAACGGCTGTGTTGTGGAGAATGCTGGCCCACCAGAAAGAGCCTGTCTTTGCACACGCCACACCACAGAGCCTCCCCTCCTCCCAGGCTGCCTGTGACCATCTTTGGGAAGTTCTGACCATCATCCCAGCTTCTACCCAGGCTCTGGGCTCAGTTTTGTGGACTTTCATAGACTGGGGCTCACCTTCCTGTTCTGTCAGTCACAGCCCCATTCCTAGTTACCTCAGGAGCCCTGGGGACGGCCTGGCTGCAGTGGAGCGGCCTCAGTTTCTGCGTAGAAAAGTGGGAAGCTTGACAGACTGTCTGATCATGAACCATCCCTTCAGTTCCCAGGATTTAAGGAAGGAGATCATCCAGAACGTTTCTGAATTATCTCCTAGGGGCCATCCATGGCCTTTGGGGTAGCTCAGCCAGTCTTTCAGAGAAAAGAGGTCCCTGAGAGTCATTGCTCCCAGCAGTACTGGATTTATGAGCATTACAAATATGAACTACCCCCCCCACACACACACACACATCAGTCCCTCAGGTCTTCCTAGAGTTTCTATAGGAAACCAGGCTGGTTCCAGAGTCATCAAGACCAATATCCTCTTACCCAGGTAGGTTGCTTACTGCCTGCTCAGTTCTCAGTGCAGCCCATGGGGACAGGGGCAGCTTGGCAACCCAGTTCAGACAGATCCCTGACAAAGCCTTTCTGAATGGGTCTTCTCCATTCAGTTAAAGTGGCGAACGAACAGCTCCGTGACAGAGCATTCGCTAACACGCCTGAGGCCCTGGCTTCTATTCCCAGTTACTAGGAAAACAAACAGACAGACAAACAGCCCTTTGGGGATCATGAACTTGAATGTGTATATCATTCACAAATTCGACTACAAGCTTTGTTCGGAAGTGGGGTGCCTCTCCTGTCCTAAAGGTCAAGTTTTAGTGCCTCTCACAATCCCCAGTATCCCTGTACTGCCTCAGGCACCATGGCAACATTGGTGTCTTCAGGAGGTTTTTATTGAGCATCTATTGTATACCAGAAGTCAAGGGTCTACTGAAGACCAGGAGCTCTGGCGGCAGAGACAAGGAGGCGGCAGAAGATGGCGGCAGGCTGTGGAGAGACAGGGAATGGAGGCACAGTGAGGAGGCGCTTCAGGAACACTGGCACCAGCTGACTCCTGAGACTGCTTGGCAAGAGAGAACGCTGAAGAAGCCTGGGGGAGTTTGAGAGAGTCTGGTGTGGTGAAGGACTAGAAAACTATGGAGGACAGAGAAGGCTGGGGTACAGCAGGCAACAGATCCTGGCTGGGCCTAGAATGGGATGCCAGTGCTCGCTCTGTGGCACTTGATAGAGAACCAGAAGGAAGCCTTTCTCAAGCCCTCCGTGCAAGTTGGCCCAGCCAGATTGCTCCCATGGCATGGCCGTGTTTCCTAACACCCTCTGCCTGGCAGGAGCCACTGCCCCCAACCGGAATAGCTGAAAGGAGATCTGGGTGAAAGGGTGCCTGCCCATCCCAGGCTGAGTGGAGGGGTGGGAACCTGGGATGAACTCCCTGGGTGATGTTAACAGTTAACTGCCAGGTTAACTGTTCCCGCTGCAGAGTTTGGGGGCAGCTGGGAAGCAGAACTCTCTGAGGAGGAGCCTTGTGAGTAATGCACACCAAAAGCTCTTGCCCCTCCCATTGCAGGAACTACTGTGGCCAAGGCCTGGCCTCAGGCTTTAGGGTCCACATTTCTCTCCTCACTCGACACCAAGATTCAGATGGCCTCACTTAGCCTTCCTGACCTTGAATTGGGTACAAGACTTCAAGGCAGGCATCTTCTGGTGTTTGATGGACAGAGTCAAGCCAAGCAGGGAAGAGGCTGCCTGGGATCTGGTCTGGCTTCACTGTGGCCCCCTTGAGACTGACAGGATTTTCTTCCTGCACAGTCCCACATTCCCCGTTTGTACAGCGAGAGGTTTGAACTAGGGTCTCTATGACAGCCGGTTCTTTCTGCTGTCCTATTTTGGAGCTCTTTGCCAGAGGAGTGGTTTGGCCGAGGACAGGTACAGGGAGCATAATGAACCCCCAAAAGGGATCAGTACTTCTAACACTGGGCTGCATTAGTAGACGTTTGGATGGAGACCTAGGCAGAAGGGGATTCTATAGCCAAGACAGATACACCCTCTCAGAGTATCTGCGGGCCATAGCTGTAGAGACGCGCAACCCAGAGGGCACAAGCTTGAGGGGGCATGAAAGCCACCATCTAAAAATCTCTGGCATGGAAAGGGGTAAATGAAGATCTTAGTAGAGATTCCAGTGTGGGCTTGAAGGGTCTTTTCCTGGAGCTGGCTCTGGGTGGAGTGATCTGCCTGTCTGGAGTGGTAGTTTCTCTCCAAGGAAGGTATGAGAAGGCACATGGATGGACACCTGACAACTGTTCTTTGTCCTCTCGGGCACTGGACTGGGTGATTTCTGCTGGTTCTGGATATGTGCCATTCTGTGAATTGACCTGTGGGCTCCAGTGCCAGCCTGGCAAATAACATTGGGACAGTCATGTGAAAAGGAGACAGAATGCCTGTGTGACTTCTTGAGGGACAGACGGTAGAGTCCTCATTGTGTTCAAGGGAAGTGACTATCCACATGCCACCATGCTGGTACTTAGACGGTATGCACCGAAAGAGGGGAAATCTATCTTTTCTGAGCTTACGGCATCTATCTGGTCTAGACAGCCAGATTGTGGCTTTCAGAACTTTAGTTTTGAGAACGGTGATGTAAAGGGTAGATACTAAAGCAGAGCTGGCCGTAGTGGTGCATTGCCTTTAATACACGGACTTGGGAGGCCAAGGCAGGAGGAACATGAGTTCAAGGTCATCTGGGACATGTAGTGAGTTCTAGGCCAACCTGGGGTACAGAGCAACTTAAGGCAAGCCTGAGATACATAGTGAAAGTCTATCTTAAAAAAAAAAAAACAAAAAAAAAAAACAAGGACTGGGGATGTAATTCAACGGTAGAGCACCTGCCTAGCATACCCAAGATCCTGGGTTTGACAGCTAGCATCATAAGGAACAAACAAACAAAGAAACCAGTGAGCAAGCAGGGATAGCCAACCTAGGCATGTGTGGGCAGCGAAGGCATACCGTCAGTCCATTGCTGTCCTCTCCTGCTGGCTCTCTGGCCACATACTCCTCACCTGTGACAGCTACTACTTACTGATAAGATTGACCTATGAGGTAGACTCTCTTTGCCACTGCTGAATAAAGGAAATAAGCATGGATGCCAATCTCGGTCAGCATTAAGCAAGTGACTCAGCCAGTCAAGGGGAGTGTTCATGTGTTGGCAGGGAGTGAATGGGGTTTGGGGCAGATGTGAGCTGAATTAAGTTAGGCTGGGGTGCTCTGTCTCTTGATGGAGGTGGTCATAGGACAAACCCGAGAAGGGGAAGGAGGGAGGCTCAGGTTTATCGCTGCTGTTTTTGCAGAGACCATCACCACCAGCCATGCTCGTGTGCGTACGCCAGATTTCATTCTCCTAAGCACCAGGCTAATGATTGCTGTGGAGGTGGCAGTCTGTGAAAGCGAGATCCAAATGGCTCAGAAATGTGGGGGCTGGAAGCAGCAGCGACACCAGCATAGTTACTGAGGAAAGAAGCGAAGATGTGGGCTACAGGGGCCTGCACGCCTGACAGATGCCTGCATTTTTAGAGACTAGAATCACCCCCACCCTCGGGTCTGGAGAGAGTTTGAGCCCGGAGCAGAGCAGCTGGCATCCAGGCCTATGAGCCACCACAAGGCACCCTTTCAATCCCGTGAGAGGGAGGGGAGCCGATATGGGCAGGGACTGACAGGTTCTCGTATATTTATAGCTGGGATTTGGGGTCATGTGGCCCTGGGTACGGACATGGCTGAGTGCCTCACCTTACAGCCTGTCCAGGATTGCTGGCTTCGGTGGCCTGCAGATTAGCAGGTGCCCTAAGGTGAACCCACGGGGCAGAACTGGATTCCTCCCCCTCACGAGTACTCCATACCCCAGGAGGCCAAGAGGCCCTCTGGGACAGAGGAGGGGAATACAGGGAAGGAAGGGAAAAGGGGCCTGCATGTAGCAGCCAGCAATCCTGAGCCTACAGGGCAGAGTCCCTGGGGTGCGCACTGACACACCCAGGCTCTGAAGCCACACCGGACTCAAAGAAAGAGAAACTGTTGGCTCCTTCAGGTCATCCTCATTTTAGTGCACACTTGGCCCTTTGTGACATACTCAGCACCCCAAGTTTGTTACTTTCCTGAGACATGCACCCACCAATGAGACTGTGCCTTGACCCGCTAGCCCACTTGTCCTATTTGCTCTGTTGAATCTCAGCTAAGGCTGTACAGGTTTTTCTTCTTCCTTCCCCCACTTTCTCCTTCCTTCCTTCCTTCCTTCCTTCCTTCCTTCCTTCCTTCCTTCCTTCCTCCCTCCCTCCCTCCCTCCCTCCCTCCCTCCCTTCCCCTTCTTCCCCTTCCCCTTTCCCTTCCTTCCCCTTCCCCTTCCCCTCCCCTCCCCTCCCTTCCCCTTCCCCTGTCCCTTCCTTCCCCTTCTTCCCCTTCCCCTTCTTCCCCTTCCCCTTCTTCCCCTTCCCCTTCTTCCCCTTCCCCTTCTTCCCCTTCCCCCTCCCCTCCCTTCCCCTTCTTCCCCTTCCCCTTCTTCCCCTTCCTCTTCCCCCTTCCCTCCCCTTCCCTCCCCTCCCCTCCCCTCCCCTCCCCTCCCCTCCCTTCCCTTCCCTTTTCTCCTACCTTGAGGCAGGAGCCACACTATGTAGTCCAGGCTAGCCATAGACTCATGGTCTTCCTACCCCAGCCTTCTGAGTGTTGAGAGCACAGGCATACCTTCATGATCACCATGAAGAAAGTGTCAGGCAAAAGGGGTCGGACAACCATGACTACAAGAGGCTAGAGAGACCAAATGGACGGAAGTCATGAGCTTGGTGGATAACTCTTTTGGGTCTTGGGCTCCTTATCTGTGCAGTGGGGAGAAAAGAGGCCTCCCAGGAAAGTTTGGTGTTTCCGAGAGAGAGAGAGAGAGAGAGAGAGAGAGAGAGAGAGAGAGAGAGAGAGTCTATCGTGTTATATAACAGGGACATGACCAAGGCCAGATTCATCATTGTACCATGCCCTCTTGTCTACCTGTCTCTGCTGCACACATGCATGCGAGGCAGCTTAACCTGAGCAAGGTGAGTGTGAGATCTTCTGGTGTGGCTGCTAGGGCTGATGGCTCAGCTTGCCTATGTCTAGGTCCTTCTGCCCCAGCCAGTCCAAACTGGGGCTCCTCAGGGCAACCCCCACCTAGGTTGCTGCATGCCTAAACCAGAGAGCTCTCCTGATTTTTTCCTGCCCACAGATACATCATGAGGAGACTCCACCACCTCTCTTCAATTTACTCCCCTCCCCCATGCCCCGCTGTCACATACTGGCCTATAGAAAAGCCACCTGATTGGGTCGTCTGTTGTTTTGTTCCCTTTCTGTGTGCCAGTCAGATTGTAACCTTCCTGTCTCTGTGCTGCATACCCCCTCTGTAGACCCATGGTATTAGGGCAGCAGCCAGCCTCACCACGACCTGAATGTAGTCCTTAGTACTTGACCCTCATTCCCCAGGCCCCTGCTGTCCTCTCTAGCAAGGTGAGTTCCTCACAGTTCCTTCCCACGGGTCCTAACTGCTTGGTCTGGTGGCTTCCTGCTCAGATTAGATAGCAGGGTTATCTTTCTCCGACTGCTCTTCTTTCATCTAACCTCAGATAGGGCCTGACATTGCTTAGCCTCAAAGCCATGGTTCTCACATAGAAGAGTTCACATGCTCTCAGGCAGCCTTGGCCTCTAATGACAAGGAATCATTGCATTGACATTCAGGATCGAGGCCATAGGAAAAGATGTCTTCCCTGGGGCAGTGGGTGCCCTGAGTCCCAGGTGGGCTTTTTGTTTGGGGTTAGCTCCTCTCTGGTCTTTCATGTTTAATGTACCAGAGATTGGGCCATCTGCTGGCATCTAAGGGACCCACTAGTTCTAAAGGTAGCATAGGAAAGAGGCAAAGAGGCTGGGTTATCTTGGGCCTCTAGACCCCTAGTTTCTTCATCTGTGAAGAGGGATGAGATAGTTGTGTTTCTTTTTCAAGGTGCTGGGACAACCAAATGAGACAACATGCTGATACTTTGTAAGCACAAGAAGATCGTACCCATTTCTAATCTGGTGATGGACCAGGCAGTCCATATGTCTCCTTTGTCTTGATTAGCATGGCTGTTTTGCTCTCCTCCCCTATCTTGTGGTACTGGATGCTCATAACTGCCTGTCAAGCCATTTTTCTGACTCCTGAGACTCCAGTCTCCTATGTAAAGGCAAGATCCTTTTTGTCTTTTGAAGGTGCCGCATGACTATTCCAGGTACTTCTAGGGGCCAGAGCTGTGACCGTCTGGGAACCGATGGGACTCCAACCCTGGATGTCACTACTGGGACCAAAGAACTTGCTTATTTTTCCCCACATCTATATGGTTAGCTCCCCAAGGCTTATGCCATGCTGGTTCAGAGCAAAGGCAATACGAAGGTGTAAGCCTTAGGAGAATGCCTGAGGCCGGAGCTGCTGGGCAGAGGCTGGCGTCTACACACTTGCTGTCCCACACCTGCTTACACCTTACAACAGGACTCCTATTGGTCCCTGCCGTGTGCATGCTGCCGACCATCTGCAGAACTGAAGGTTGAGGGTTTGGCAGGACTGCCTTTGGTAGCAGCAAAGTGGACCCCTAAGAATGGGGACCATCAGACAGCAGCAAACGATGGCGAATAAGTGAATATCTCTTTCTCATAGAAGCAAAAGTCTCTCCTATGCCTGAGAGCAGAGCGCTAAGTCACTTGGCATCCAGGGTTACTAGTAGACAAAACTGCATTAAAGGTAAACCAGTGGGTTAAGGTCTTTGATTCTCACGGCTCTTCTTACATGCATGTTAACATGCATGTTAAGGAGCCAGGCTTGGGGACTAGGTGGCAAGATGGTGAAGTTGTTGAAGGCTCTTACCTCCAAGCCTGACAACCTGAGCACAGTTTCCGGAAGCCACACGGGAGTAGGAGAAAACCAACTCCTGCAAGTTGACACACGTAATAAATTACAAATAAATGTAGGGAAAGAAATAGATTTAAAAAGCCAGGCTTTCTGGCCTGGGCATCAGTGGCAGGAATGGAAGAAGCCATAGGAACAAGTGCCCATATTGAATTTCTTTCCCTCCCTCATTACAATATATTTAGCTGTCAGGTCTGTTTTGGTTCTCAGTGCCGGGGCTGATTCATAGCCATCTCCTTCCAGAAGAAACCAACTGATTCCTATAATTGAAGATGTGGATCCATTGGATGCAGAAATACCATCTCCCAAACCTTCTTTTATGGCACCTTTGTTTTTCCTCTGACTCCCCTAGTCAAAGGAGAAATGGCAAAGCATTCTTTCTTTTTTAAACTCCTGGTAATAGGGGATTGAACCTAGGGCCTCACAGATGCTAATCCTGTACACTCTCTCATGGCTTTCAGTTTTTATGTTGAAACAGGGTTTCACTTTTTAACATGCCACTTAGTCCAGGATAGACCTGAATCCCGAAGCCCAGGGAGGTCTTGAACTTGCCCTTTTCCTGTTACTGGCCTTTCCTAATGGTGAGAGCCCCCACGGGGTTTCTTTTGGGTCAGCTTGGTGGTGGTGGAGAGAATACTTCTTTTCCAATAACATCTGCCTTCTTTCCTGGGTTAACTCTCATTGTTTAATAGGTAAGCCCCGAACCCACCATGGTAGCCGAGAAAGATGTTTGCTCAGGACCCGTTTGCACACCACTAGGCTAAGAAGAATGTGTCTACGGCTCGGCTTCTCTTGACACAGCAGTCTTCAGCTAGGAGGGTTGTCTATCAGAGGGCTGATGAAGAGATGAAGACCCAATGCCCGTAGAGACTCCCCAGCTTTAAATATCGCAATCATCTTCCCAGTAAGGACTTCCCTACTAGTAAGTGTGTCTGTTGACAAATTACACCCTGCTAGTGTCCACAGCCATGAGGGCCTTGCTGATGCAGAATGCTGAGAACACCTGCTGCTGTGGCTTGATAGTCAGGAAGGTGAGGTGTCGGTGTTGAGCAGTCAGGATGTGGAGGAAGGATGCCACTGTGAGAGTATTCTACAAGCAGGGCACTGTGATTTGCCGTGTGTTCTGCAGGGAAGGTTAATGTATATAGGAATATGGACAGGGCTATATGGCCATCTCCTTGTCATAACTGGAGACAGAAATATCCTGAGTTCGGGGGAAAAAAGATTCTCTCTATGGAGTGGAGAGGTTTGAGTTTGATCATCTTCCATTTGTGCTTGATTGAGAATAGCAACGCGTGAAAAAGTCAAAGCTGTGCTCTGGCTGAGCAGCAAAGGGGCCCCTAATGTTGTCGATTAGTGATGTCTGCAAGGGCAAAGGCACTAAATGTGGTGGGTGTGTTCATTGTGCAGGAGCCATTCCTGTGCTTGCTTCCAGATCTTCCACTTTAGACATAATCAACAGAGCAAAATCAAGAATCGCCTCAGGGCTCAAAATGTAGGGTAGAGGCTTTCTTGGTAGGTGACTTGAGAATTCCAAGTTCTACCAACTGGGTGTGTGTCCTTGTGGAAGGCATGTTCCTCGATCAGTTCCTTTTCCTCGTCTACTGAACGGAGCAAACCATTCCTTATTGTGAACTAAGCAGGGTCGTTAAGGAGAATGAAATGAACTCATAAATGGGAAGTCATTTTGTCCTACTTAAAATAGCAGCCAGCAGTTTTATGTGCTAGCCTCTGTTCTAGGCGTTTGTTTATATCCTCGTTAATCCTCAAAATAACCCTACGAAGTATTTACTATTGTTCTCTTTGGTTTGTAGAAAACGGCACCTGGGCATAAATGCCAAGTCACATGCCCCAGATCAGACAGTTTATAGAGCAAGGTCTGGGTCCAGGTAGCCTGGCTGTGGAGTTGATGTCCTGGACTCCTTCATCATGGTGCTCTTCACGACAGAACCATGCTTCTAGAAGGGTCGTGCCCTTTCTTGCTCAGGAAATGACATTATGAATTCAATCATTCATTGACACCCATGAAATTGAAAATGGTTTTTCTTTTATCTGTGCCTACCTTGCAGGGCTTTAATGACACTGTTCCCAGACTTCATGGATAGTAAGAGAGGGGACACAGAACAAAGTTAAGGATCTGCCTGATCACCAGTCACACTCCCCAGGTTCACCAACTGGGTCTATGCCTTCCTAGCAGGGTTACCTTGTACATGTTACTTAAGGTCTCTAAGCATTAGTTTACTGTCTGCGTGTGAATGGCCATCCTATGTACTATCCATGGACCAGGACCTGGCAGCAGCATTGTTTGTAGTCAGCCGTGAGCAGATTTCTCCTTTGTTGGGAATGGGAGGAAACTACCATTCTCCCAACCACAGATCATGGGATTGCTGACCCCTGCCGTCATCATCTGCCACCTGGATCCTGTCTTACGTCTACAACCCCAAACCAGTCCAACCCAGAATGAGCTGGAGGACAGTTTGCATGTGCTTCCTGGAGGCCTCTCATGCTTAAAAGATTGTATGGTGAGGGGCAGATTGAAAGGGCCTGCTCGTGGCTCTGGTGTGAGGAGCTCGCAAAGTGCTTCTGATTGAGCAGAGACAGATGATAGCACCTCGTGGGCCCTTCTCCCACAGGTCACAGTGAGTGCATTCTTTCTGTTGGAGATCACAGGGAGTCCGACTGTGTATCAGGGTCTGGAGTTGTGTGTGTGTGTGTGTGTGTGTGTGTGTGTGTGTGTGTGTGTGTGTGTGTGCATATTCACACATTTACAGTAATTGTTACTTCACTGCTTAGGGGCTTGGATAAAGTACAGATTCTTGGACCTCCTTGAGATGAATTCGGCACCTCTGGGGTCCATGGAATCCCTGATTCTGGATCTTTGTTCCCCAGGAAAACTCTGCAATGAACGGCTAGGGACCAAACTTGGAGGAATACTGACGGAGTCAAACCTTGTCGAGCAAGCCTGCCGAGGCAGGGAGATAGAAAGTTCAAAGCCTGCCTGACCTGTGGAGCAAGTTCAAGTCCAGCTTGGGAAATTTAGGGAGACCCTTTCTCAAAATGAAAAGTACAAAAAGGGTTGGGGGAGCCAGCTCAGTGGTAGTATGCTTGCCTAACAGGGTCGGGTCCTGAACTCAAACCCCAGTACTGCGCGCGCGCACACACACACAGAGACACTCACTGACCGGGTGTGGTGATTTCTCCCACTCTGTGTAATCCTAGCACTCAGGAGGCAGAACGGGAGGCTCACAGTTTCAAGGCCAGCCTAGCCCCAAGAGCGAAGGACACAATGTCCAGCAGTACCTGCCTGCCTTCTTGTAATGGTTTATAGATTAAGATATTGAGGGCCTTGTCCCAGGGCTGCGTGCCTTTTCCTGTGTGTATGTGAAAGGGCTTTGCTCACTAAGTAAATACAGGACTAATGAGCTTTTCCTCAGCCCAGGGTACATATTATAAATCCCTGCCTTGAGTCCAAAGCTTCCTCATGGGAAAATAGTGCTGAAGCCTCTGGAGGGGGTACCAACAGGGCACAGGTGGCAAGTCAAAGAGAGAGGACGATGAGGAAGTGCTGAGAGCAATCACCTGCCAGGACAGGGTGGGAGGGAAGACTGAGCCTGCTGGTATTTGGAGTCAAGGGTGAGGATGCTGTAGAATAGGAATGGCGAGTAGACTTTGTGTCAGGAGCTCCCACAGGAGACCCATGGTCCTTTGGGAGCAGAGTGGAGGATGAGAGATTAGAGTCTCTACCCTCCCCTCTGCACAGCATCTTCTCAGAGGCCAAAGGGGCCAAGTAACAGCAAGGACCTTTTCCCGGAGCCAGGTTATTCCATGTTGGGGCCTGGCCCAGGCAAGGTGGCAAAGAGAGAGCCAGAGCCTCGGTGTTGTTTAAGGAGTGGTATTCTATTTATATCTGTCTATGAATGACAGGATCTCATGTAGCCTAGGCTGACCTTGAACTCTGTGTAGCTGAGGATGATCTGAAATTCTGGTCCTTCCTCCCCTACCTCCCAAATTTTAGATTACTGATGGACACCAGCACACCAGTTTGTATGGTGCTTGGGATGAAACTCGAGGCTTCAAGCGAGCTAGGCAAGCACTCTATTAACTGAGCTTTGTTCCTCGCCTCTGGACTGGGTTTTGTGTGGACGCTAATGCTTGAGGGCTCCGAATTTGATTGACGAAGATGGCTGTCTACTGTTCCCTTTGAGTTTTGGCGTCTGTAAGGTGGGCTAATGCTAGCTCCCACCTCGTGAGACTGATTAACGTGAGCCAGAGCAGATACAGAGGCGCTTCACTGCGTAGTTGTACTTTCTCATTAGATGTGACTATGCTGCTCTAGTCACAGGTGCCATGCCGCCACCCTTGGGATAAATCACAGCGAAAAGGAAACAGCTTGAGTTTAACTTCCTCCCTCGGGAGATTAAAAAAAGGTGCCGGTCACCCACTGATGTCCTGCGTCCGCCCTTAAGACCCCACAGCAGAAGTCTTCCTCTTCTTGAACTGTGCTGATGGCATGACAGGCCAGACATCCTTAGTCACCCTCTCCAGCTCATCTTGCCATGGTTCTCTATGTCTACCCTTGGCGGGTCCTTCGTTCTCTCTGATTTCCGGGGTGGCCGCTACTGTTCTTTCCTCCTGGCCTTCCTGGGGACAGGTGAGGGTGCCATGCCCTGCGTAGGCTGGAGTGTTGCTGCCCGCCAGGAGGAGTCCCTGACTCAGAGGAAAGGAGTCCTGCCAGCAGGGAGAAGTAGTTCTAGGGGAAAACCAGAAGGACGTTGGCTCATCCGGGCAGCCTCTGTTTCCTGAAAGATCTAGCATGTTGCTTAAAGTTGTGCCCAGCACCACCCTGCTTAGCAATCAGGCCACAAGTGTTTGTGGGAAGACAAGGCACACCCCAGCTTCCCTACATGTCCCACACAGCAGCCTTGCCTTCCTGAATCTAGTGAGCCATTTTGTTGGGACCATCACAGAGACCCTAAGTTGCTGTCCCCAAAGTGATTTTCCTTCAGAGCCCAGAGACTCTCATTTTAGATTCAGCCTCTGTTTTCAGGGGCGGTGGGCCAGTCTCTGCAGGCCAGGGATAGCACCTAAGCAGGGAACTGTGGCATTTCCGGAAGACAGTGGCCTCATTTCAGAGATGTATGTTCATTGGAAAAATTGTAGCTAGAAGAAGCTCTACCAGAGTGGAAGTAGCCGCCCTAAAGACCCGGTGCCTGGAGGGCAATGCAGGGCAAAGAGAGGACCTACTGTGTGTAGAGAGATTAGCACGATGGTGATTCCAGGGGCTAGCAGACTTCTTACAGCCTTGTAGGCTAATGTCTGTCAGCAGCCTGGTTTTGTAAAGAAAGTTTTTTTTAAAAAAAAATTATTTATTCATGTATTTTATGTACATGAGTGCTCTGTTTTCATGCAGCCCAGAAGAGGGCATCAGATCTTATTATAGATGGTCACAAGCCACCATGTGGGTGCTGGGAATTGAACTCAGAACCTCTGAAAGAGCAGCCAGTGCTCTTAACCTCTGAGCTCCCCCTCCGGCCCGGTAAATAAAGTTGTATTGCAACCCGCCACACACATTTCTTTATGTGGAGTCTGGGGCAGCTTTTACCACACAATGTGGAGTAGTTGTAAAGAGACCTTCTGGCTTAAAAGTCTAACCAGAAAAAACATGTGAGCACCTTTTGATAGAAGCTATCAAAGGGAGGCCAACCGTCAACTTTGGGTAAAGACGGCTGAGAAGTCTCTTGGAGCCTTCCCAGTGTGCCATGGGAAGCCTGTCGGGTTCAGTAGAATTAGCAAACTTTAGGTCAGAAGCGATGATAGGCAGTGCCTAGTTTGACTCTTGCATATTCATGTGGAGAAACTGAGGCCCGTGGAGGCAACAGGATTTGCCTGGATCATGTCCAGCAAAGCTAAGTCTCGGAGAAACCATTTCAGAGCAGTTTGCTCTGAATGGCTGTTTTATTGTACACATGCATGGATGCACAGGCAAGCAAGAGAGAGAGAGAGAGAGAGAGAGAGAGAGAGAGAGAGAGAGAGAGAGAGAGAATTTTAATCTGCAGTAAAATGGTAGCGATATGCTTGCCTCCAAAGGGCAGTGGCCCCTTTTGTTTCTTCCGCGCTTATTGCCTTTGTGCTAGCAGAGTGGGCACGGATTCCCACTTTGCCCTATATAAGGCGGCTGTTGTCCTGGCCAGGGCTGCCCCATGGCAACATGGCTAAAATGGTCACAGGCAGTTCTACTGGAGGCCAACTCCTGCATAGCAGCTGCCCCCTCGACTGCTGGGGCACACTGTCTGCCCAGCACCTGCCCTCCCTGCTGTCACCATGTCGGAATGCAAGCCCTATCCATTAGGCCTGCTTTCCTGGAGTGTGACCCTCGTGGGGCCAAGTGCCCCAAGGATGTATGACCCCTGTGTTGCCTTGACTGTGTTCAGGGCCATGGGGACACACGAGGTAGCATAATACAGCTCAAAGGAATGTCAGATACTCCATCAAAGATTTTCTCAGCCAGGCACCGTGGCACAGGTCTTTAATTCTAGCTATTCCAAGAGACTGAGGCAGGAGGACCACAAGGTCAAGACCAACCTGGGCTACCTAGCGAAAACCCCTAAAGAGCTGTTTCAAACCAAAAAAGACAAAGAGGGCTATGGCTATGAATTAGTTGTAGAGCATTTGATTAGCAAGCGCAATGCTCTAGCTTCAATTCCGATTCAAACAAAACAAAACAGAACACATCCACCACCAGGCCTCAGTTATTTCCTACCTTCTGAGTTAGACCTATTGAGGCAAAGGTTTCCTCTCCCTCGCTATTCTGTAATTCTTCCTCCTGGGCGTCCCTGGGAACAACTCTTAAACAAGAAGGGTTTTGTTTTATTATAGAAGAGAGGTTAAATGTCATGGCGTAGGGTGTTAGATGTCTGGTTTCCTCACCTAGTTCAACCACCTCCCTAACTGGCATTTCCAAAGGAAGTTAGTGGACCTCCCTGGAACTCAGGCGCCCTCACCTGTGCCACAGACATAAACGGCTCCTCCCATCAGCACCTGCAACTGCTGTGGTTCTAGCAATAGGTAGAGGCTGAACCTCCTGGGACTCAGCAAGTATCTTTCCAGACCCCCAGGCTCTCAGGCAGCCTTAACTGGGCAGCTTCCCAGGCTGAGGACACTTCAGAGCTCTGGAAACCTGACCTGGAGATTAGAGGCCTGGAATGAAAAAACCCAAGGAGCAGGGAGCAGTAGGAAATTCCCACGGCTCTACATGCAAATGTGAGTCTAAGAGTGGGTACCACAGCCCTGCCAGCTCCTCTGAGTACTGTGTTCAGGAGGCAGTGGCGTCTGAGCAGGATGAGGTTGTAAGCCTGGAGTGCTGTCCCTTTAGTCCCATCCTTCTGCATTTTTCCGTATGATTCCCCTTCCTTCTCTTTTTAGGATTGGTGTGTATGTGTGTTGAAAGCAGAACAATACAGTGACTAAGAACCTGTGTTTGAAGGCAGACAGGGGAAACTCAGTTTCCTCCTATACACAATGGGCATGATGCCAGGTAAGGGATTAAGTGACATCATGGGTGGAAGGACTTAGCTTGCTTTCCCACACACAGTCAGCCCACTCAGTAAAACCCGAAGAGTGCCAACTGTGTGTCGAGTAGGAGTTCGAGGGAAGCAGACGATGTTTAGGGGCTTCCATTTCAGTGGGCTTGGAGAAATAATAACTGAACACAGCGATGTGTCTCTGGAAGAGAGTAAGTCTCAGTCAGGGTCACAGAGTGTGACAGAGCGGGAACAAGTGGCCACTGCAGAGCCAGCTGTCAGGAAAGGTCCCTTGAAAAGGGTGTCATTTGATGTGACGATCAAGGAGGAGTCAGCCACATACGTACAAGTGGCTTGTGCAAAGGCTGTGGGACAATGACCAGCAGTTGAGTTCGACATGAAAGAGTTGGCACTGTTAGCAATGCCTCGCGAGCCTTAGATGCTTGGGCTCCTAAGCGCAGTGAGGGTCTTCAGACAGTTTTGAGCTGCAAGTGAGGGGCTGTCATCTAATACGCAAATTTTAGAGAGAATTTTGGCAGCTGTGGGAGGATGGTGGGCACATGGGAGACATGGTAAGAGTCTTTCCCCCTGGGCTGGAGAGGTGGCTCAGCGGTTAAGAGCATTGCCTGCTTTTCCAAAGGTCCTGAGTTCAATTCCCAGCCACCACATGGTGGCTCACAACCCTCTGAAATGAGATCTGATGCCCTCTTCTGGCCTGCAGGCATACATGGAGACAGAATGTTGTATACATAATAAATAAATAAATATTTTTAAAAAAACGCTGTGTACCACTAAGCTCAGCTTTGTTTAAAAAAAAAAAAGTCTTTCCCCGACTCTGTAGGGGACGAAGGTGGCATCAGACCAATGTGGTGATGGAGACCACAGGATGTCTGGTGTCCTTGTCCTGGAGGGAGGCGCCATGGGGGCAGGATGCAAAGGGCTCTTTCCTTGTTTGCAGGTGTAGGCAAGGGCATGGCTGCTGCGGCAAAGGGTGCAAGCTGTTCTTGTAAAAAATACTTTATGAGCTGGGCATGGTGGTGCACACCTTTAATCCCCAGCACTCGGGAGGCAGAGGCAGGCAGAATTCAAGGCCAGCCTGTCTACAAAGCAAGTTCCAGGACATCCAGGGCAACACAGAGAGACTGTGCCACTAAACAAAATTGCTTATTTACTTATTTATATTTGTCAAGGCAGGGTTTCTCTGTGTAACCGTGGCTGTTCTGGAACTCACTCTGTAGACCAGAGGCTGGCCTTGAACTCACAGAGATCTGTCTGCCTCTGCCTCTGCCTCCAGAGTGCTGGGATTAAAGGTGTTTGCCACCAAAGCTTTATTTACTTATTTTTTAAGACAAGATCTCACTATGATGTAAACCAGCTGCCTGGAACTCAAGAGAACCACTTTCCTCTGCCTCCTGAGTGCTGGGGTCAAAGGCATGAATCACCACACCTGAAACTTTTTTTTTTAAAAAATGTGACAAGGTCTTCTGTAGCCCAGAAGACTCAAGAATGGCCTTGAGTTTCTGACCTTGAATTCATCTTCCAAGTGCTGAGACTCTAGGTACCTGTGATCATGCCCACCTTATGTAGCATAGTGTTTCAAAGCCAGGGCTTCACACGCGCTAGGCAAGCACTTCCCCATCTGAGCTACACCCCAGGGCAAGAATGCATTTTTTTCTGTGCTCAGAGACAGCTGTGCCGATGTTTAATGGAGGCTTAACCCTCTTCTGGCCTAAGCTTCTGGATTATCATCTTTGAGGCCCTTACCCAGCCACTTCGTATTATAGCCCACATCCTACCTTGAGCCCTTAGGACCCAGAGCCACACAGCATTCCCCTGTACCCTCACTCCCTTAGAAGACCTCTGTGGGCATGAAGGTGGAACCTTGGGTCCCGTTAGGTCTAGGAGAGTGCCCGCCTTTCTGTAAAATACTAGACGATCTCATGCTTAGGAGGTATGTGAATCTGGATGAGAAATTATCTTTGTTTAACATGTACTTTAAATATGAATGTAGGTGGCAGAAAAAAGTAGTAGTGGTGCCTGTGATTTTTGTCACCCAAATCACAGATATTTTCATATCACTTTATAGTTGTCAACGTTCTCTAGAAATATTTGGGTTTATTGCTAATTAGAAGTTGTAGATAATTACTAGACTTGCCACTAGCTGTTATTACTTAGTGTGTTAATAAGGGAAAACACCATTAGGGTAGAAATTCACTCTTTTAGATATTTTTTTTCGATTTTAAAATCTGTGCATATGTGATGTATATGTATCTATGTGTGCTTGTGTGCATGCAGATGCCCATAGAGGCCAGAAGAAGGCATTGGATCCCTGGAGCCGGGGTTACAGGCAGTTGTGCACGACTTGGCAAGCTCTTCAAGAATAATACATACTGTTAACCACTGAGCCACCTCTCCAGCCCACCTCCTCAGTATTCTATAAATGTGTGTGCTGGTTTGAAAGAAAATGGCTCCCAAAGGGAGTGACACTACTAGTGGGTGTGGCCTTGTTGGAGGAAGTGTGTCACTGTGAAGGCAGGCTTTGGGGTCATATATATGCTCAAGTCACACCCAGTGAGAGAGTTTGCTTCCTGTTGCCTTTGGATTGAGATATGGGGACTTTCAGCTCTAGTACAGTATCTGCCGGCATGCTGTCTTGCTTCCTGCCATGACAATAAAGGACTCAGCCTGTGAACTGTCAGACAGCCACCCCAGTGAAATGTTCTCCTTTCTAAGAGTTGTTGTGGTCATGGTGTCTCTTCACAGCACTAGAAACCCTAATTAAGACAGTGTGTTTTGATAATTAACTACTTTTCTTTCTAATCTTGTATTTTGTTTTTTTTGCTTTATGCATTCACAGACATTCTGAGGAATTTATTGTATTGTACTAGGGGCCCGTGGCTCTTTCCTCTAAGTCATGATCTCTAAGTCATGGACGAGCAGAGCTGAGATGCAGAGATGTGAAGATCTCATCTTGGTGACATTCACAGAGTTGGGTGAATATGCCCAAACCTACGAAGCTCTTTCTGTTTCCAAAGTGCTCTGTCTTTGTGCATGCAGGGATGTATACCCTCACATACATGTGGAGGGCAAGGGCAGTTAGTGGGAGTTGGTTCTTTCTATCATGTTGTGGCAAGGATTGAACTCAGTTTGTCAGACTTTGTGGCCAGCCCCTTTACCCACTGAGTGAGCCATATTGTTGGCCTCAAAGATCAGTATTCTTAGCAGTCTGTCAGTGCTTCCCAGTAGCCCCATCAGCTAAACCTACAAGGGCTCTGAGGAGAGTCCACACCGTATTGCTTCTCAGCCTTTAGGCTAAGATCAGTTACAGACTGCGTACCAAAAAGGAGGATGGGAGGCTGATGCCAGAAGACACATGCTTATACTCCCAGTGCTTGGGGAGATGGAGACAAGACCATCTCTAATTGGTGAGCTCCAGACCAATAAGAGACCTCATTTCAAAGGAGGTAGGCAAGATTCCTGAGGATGATACCTAACATTGTCCCTTGCCTTTACACATGCATATGAGTGCTTGCAGTTGAACACACACACACACACACACACACACACACACACACACACACGCTCATACACACACATACATGTGCACACTCATGCATGCACGTAAGCACACACGCTTCCCAGACATCGTGGTTTGTGCCTTTCATCCTCATACTTTGGGGTAGCAGCAGGAGGATCATGAGTTCAAAGCCATCTTTAGTTACATAGTGAGTTCACAGCAGCCTGAGCTACATGATACCCTGTCTCAAAGCAATGGCAACAGAAAATAATAATACAAATGAAAAGGAAAGAGCCAAAGCAGCCTTCTCCACATCCGATTCTGTTCCCTGTAACAGAGGAATGCTTTCCTTCCCAGGGCAAGGGTCTGCCTTTTTGCTGGGCATGTTGTTGGCACACACCTTTAATCCCAGAATGTGGGAGGCAGAGACAGGTGGATCTCTATGAATTCAAGGACAGCCTGGTCTACATAGTGAGTTTCAGGTCAGCCAGGGCTACACAGAGAAACCCTGTCTCAAAAAAATCCAAAGAGGGAGAAGGAGGAGAAAGAAAAAGAAGGTGAGGAGAATCTCTCATTCTGCTCTGGCGGATCTCAGAGTGAAAGGAGATAGAGTATTTCTTGCCGCTACTTCGTGCCCCTGTTGAGTGTGTGATTAGAGAGAGAAAGTAGCCTGGGCTGAATACTTTCAAGCAAGCAAATAAATAGAATGAGGTTATGGGTCCAGCCTACAGTCCCACAGCTCTGGCCAGCAAGCTCCAGTTCAGGCCTTTTGCTGGTTTGGTCCAATCCTGAGCCCGGTAGGATTGTAATCTTGAGCCCATTATCTCCTGTCTCTAAATTCCAGATCATCCCAAGATGAGCAGGACACTCTATCTGCCTTTACTTGACTGTCAGGTGGTACAGTAAGGCGCCTTGTAAGACACCTCAGACCAAGGGGTCCTACGAGGACAGTAGTTATTATGATGAGATGGTCCCCCACTCTCCCAGCTCTCAGGGAAGGGATGGACGCCTCCTTGCTGGAGAGGACATAACCGTCAAGCTCCTGGTGAGCCGAGGAGCACTGTGGACGAGCCATCTGGAAGGACGGTCCTTCAACCCTGTCTCTGTCCCTGCCCCAGGATGAGTAGTGGTGGCTCTATTTTACGCACTTTCTATTTAATAAGCAGGGCCATGATGAGTTTTGGTGACTGTCTGTTGGCAGAAGCCACGCTTGAGTCATTGCTCGGGGAGGAGAGCTGGGCTGGTTGCCAGCAGTGGAATTTACCTCAGATTCTCTGCTTTCTGCCTTCCCTTCTCTCCCCAGGCTCCATTTTAGTGCTTCTGACTTATTTGGCTTTGCTAGGCTGTCGGCCTAGACAGAAAGCCAAATGCCTGCCTCATGCCCTACCCCAAGCAGAGGGGGATGCAAGTCCTGACCCAACCACTGGATGCCTGACTCCCACTGGGGAGGGCCCTAAGATTTGTCCATACAGAGGAGAGACTGGCCAGCCCAGATGACCAGAGGAAGAATAAGAGGAAGGACAAGCCGGGGAAGTCGGGGTGGCTATATGTGGGTCGTAGGAACTGGGTTTCAGAGAATAGATTGCAGCATATATATGAAAGCCTTCCAACTGCAGAGGATGTTAAATGGGAGGAAAATATTCTCTCTGGCCTCCCCCTTCTTCTAAGCAATCCTTCATTGCCATTCTCTCAGGCTCTTAATATTTCGGTGTGTCCTGCTATCAGTCTTATGCAGTACAAAGGGCTCGTCCATGCGTCCGTGTAGAACCACAGGCGGAATCATTCAGAGCTGGCCCTCCTTTCCCACAGCTACTGTGGCAATGGCTATGCAGATGGAAAGGGTGTTTTGTTTTTAAATGGACTGCATCTTAAAATTGCTTATTTATTTTTATGTATATGGTTGTTTTGTCTGCATGAGTGTCTGTTCACTGCTTGTGTGCCTGGTGCACTAGGAGACCAGAAGAGGGAGGTGGATCCCCTGGGACTGGAGTTACAGATGGTTGTGAGCCACCACGTGGGTGCTAAGAACAGAACCCGGGTCTTCTTCAGGAGGGACAAGTGCTCTTAGCCACGGAGTCATCTGTCCAGCCCCGAAGAGGGAATGTTTTTTTTGATCAGTAGTACAGGAATGGTGGGGACCATTGAATGTGGCTAGGAGGGTGTATCCAGGTATTCAGAGACGTGGGGAACCCCTACAGTGTGCAGAGGAACTTGGATGGAGCTAGGAAGGAACACGTTGCTAAATGGTGTGGACCTGGTTTTTGGCACTGGAAGATATGGTGTCAAGTCCCAGCTCCATTCCTCTTCGCCGCATTTCCCAGCTGTGCCACTCAGGACGAGTTTCTGTCTTCCACTCTTCTTTTCTTTTCTTTTTAATTTTTCAATTTTACTTAATTTATGTATATGAGCATTGTATTTGCATGTCTACCTGTGTGCCAGTGTGCCTGGTGCCCTTGGAGGCCAGAATTGTGCAATAGATTCCTTGGGACTGAAGTCACGGACAGGTGTGAGCTGTCACATGGGTGCTAGGAATGGAACCTGGGTCCTCTGCAAGAGCAGCAAGGGCTCTTAAACCCTGAGCCATCTCTCCATCTCTAGGCAAGTGTCTTTTTTACCTGAGCCCATGTCTGCACCGCTACAGCAATCTTCCCTTGGGGTTGCTGGTGTGTGTGTGTGTGTGTGTGTGTGTGTGTGTGTGTGTGTGTGTGTATGTGTGTATCAGTGAAGTCCCCTACTCCCCCCAGGGACACCTGAGCCACAAGAACAGCCACCTTATTTCTGCTGTTGTCATCCGTGACTGGTGGGTGGGGTTGGGGAGCTGACCCCTGCCTGACAGGTAGGCCAGGTGAGTTCTGGGTGTTTCGGGAGTAATATTTGGAAGGAGGAGAGCCAGCCAATTGATCTGCAGCTCAAAATAGCCTGGAAGTGCAAGAACAACAATAAATAATGGGTTCCGGATGCTTTTAAATCTTGGCATTTCCTGATCTTGGCTCAGCTGGGCCAGACAGCTTCATCAGCGTTTACTGTCGTGGCCGGCAACACACGCCTCCCCTGGCTATCATCCAGGCCCGGACTGCTTTCAAGAAAATCAGATCTAGAAATGTTTGAACCTCTGGCACAAAGCCTTTGGGTCCTGGATGTAGACTAGAGAACAGGCAGTGTCTGGACTTGTGTCCTGGGTGGGACTAGAGGATAAGGTGAGAAAGGAGCCCCAATTCTGTGGAACAGTGAGTATGATGGACAGGCTCCTGATTTCTCGGAGTATTTATTGAACACGTACTATATATTAGGTTCCAGGGATACCACACAGATATATGTTTAATTTCTCATTATAAGTTCTAGAAGCTTCTGGGTCCAAAAGGCTATGAGAGGATACAGTTGGGTTTTGAATGTGGTCTGCAGGTTCAAGGAAAGCTTCCTAAGGAAGGAAAACTGATGGGCGGAAAGGAATTACCTGGCTAAAATGTCCATGCTGGAGCTGTGTTCCGTGGAGAGAGGATGCCATGTGCAAAACGTTATGGGGAGAGATCCTGGGGCTTGTCAGGGACAGAAAAAGTCAGCCAAGGCTGAGATCTGAGGCAGGGGAGTGCTACAGCAAAATGACCCAGGAAAGGAATACAGGACCCAGACCCTACAAGGTCTCTCCAGACAAGAGAGGATTTGGTCTTTCCCTGAGAGGGCCCTGGGGGTGATTTGGTGATCTCAAGTCTTCATCGTAGGGTGATGAGGGCAGCTGCCTTATCCAGCAGCCTGGAATTGCCTTAAGCTTCTTGAAGGAGCCCAAGTGGAGGCAAGAGGCCATGGCTACTCTGCGGTGTGAGGGGACTCTACTGCAGACCGGGCTGGTCTCAGAACTGCAGGTTAGCACCATGCCTGTGTGGTGAGCAAATTGCAGAGCCATCCGTCACACGTAGCTGCAGCTGTTCCAGCAGTTGCTTCAGGACGGTGTTGTGGTCTCACTAATGACCACTGTCATTTTTTTTTTAAGCTTTAGAAAGCATTAAGTATGTGTTTGTATGTGAATATGTCTACACGCGTGCAGGCCCACAGCGATGTTGGATCTCTTGGAGCTGGAGTTACAGGTGGTTGTGATCTGTGTACTCTGGACCTCCGCAAGAGAAGCATTCATTCTTAACATCTCTCCATCTGTTCTATCTTTACAGTCCACGCCTTGCCTTCTGAGCACTGACTTTGGACCAGATACCACACAGCAGAGTCCTTCTCATTAAATTCCCATAAGGATCTGAGGGCACCGCGTAGGACTGTTAATACTCTGGAACGTAAGAGGGGTTAAAACAGCTGGCCAGAATTGCAATGCAGGACCTCTTATCCCATTGACCCTGCTTGGGGCGTGGCCCATAGCCCCAGGGTTGATCTGTTGATCTGGTTGATATCTACTGACCCTTGGTGTTACGTCTCCTCTAGCCACCAGAATCCTTTCAGAGCCCAGCCTAGAAAGAAAGGCATTATCATGTATAGCGTGAGGGAACAACAGCCTTGTGGTTCCTCTTGATCCTTGCGCAGGCCTGCTGGCTTCTCTGGCCGTGCGCCTGCTTTAGCGTGTGAGCCGAGCAACGGTGTCTCTGGGGATTGGATGGTCTCTGGTGCTTGTTTTTCTTGCTGACTTCCTGTCCTCTTTCCTCTCCGCTCCCACCCTGTCCCCATCTGTTGCTGCCCGTGGGGTCTCGGCCTCGCCTCCCAGATGTGCAGGCAGGACTTGGAATTAAAGCAGAAGCCGCTTTTCTTCTGGCCCCGGAGGAAGGAGAAGAAAATGTAATAGTTTGAGCAGCTGTTACCTGCCAGGCTCCTGGTGCAGTGGTTGGCCTCTGGGGTTTTACCAAGCACTGGGCCGGACCTAGAATTACCATTATCTTTGCATTATCTGCTCTCACTAGACGGGGATTGCCAGCCGGGAGAATTTAGAGGTGGCATTCAGTCACGGGCTGGGGTCACTTCCCAATTTTATTTAACACGTTTGCTTCCCAAACTTGAGCGTGCATGTGTGTTACCAGGGGAGCTTGTTAACTGCAGGGTCTGATTCCTGAGGTCCGGATCAGCATGAAAGGCGGGCATCTCAGGTGAGGCTGTTGCTGCAGGGACCCCACAGTGAGGAACCAGTGAAGAGATACCAGATCTCTTACCCTTAACCCATGATTCATCCCATGACTCTTGGTCCCTCGGTCCTCATGCCCTTCCTGTCTTCCTCCTCACGAGGAGCTGTTTATGGGACTTCTGAGGCTTTCTTCTGTGCCCAGGGTGTCTCTTGGTGACCCTCCATGTACCAAGACCCAGGTGACCTCTGGTCTCTGAGGCTGGCCAGTGTTGGGATATGGGAAACAGGCTCAGAGAGACAACCAGTTCAAGGTCCATGCCACTGCACAGAGAATAACAGTGTTCCTGGCTTCCCCCTTGCTGTTCTCTGACTGCTTCAGGTAGAAGCTGGAGGTCGAGAGGATGGAGTCCTCTTCCTTTCTTAGACTTGCTATGTGGCTTTACAGCCGTTGCTTCACCTCCTGGCACCTCAGCATCATGACTGGAAAAATGTTTTAACTTCTACCTTGTTGGAATAAGCAGAGGGGAGAATGCCCGCTTTAGAACTAAAGAATCCTTGCAAGCTCTGCAATCCCAAGCCCTGGCAAAGAGACCAAAGGGATTTGCTCTTACTGCTGTGTGGTGTGTACGAGAGCTGCCAGCCTCCTTTTTCAGGCCTGAGTGGCTTCTGCACAGCATGGGCAATGCCACCCCTGCCCTGGGTCACCTGCTTCTTAAGAAGTCAGTGGGCACCTGTAATTGAGTGGCAGATCTCTTGATCTGTTCAGTTCCTCCCCCTCCCGCCCAGGACGTTCTGCAGAAGGCAGACCCCATTATGACTGAAAACCCATTATCAGTGGAGCCTACGTAGCCTCCCCGGCAGAGCAGCCTGCCTGGCCTCTGGCCCTCCCTAGCCACATGACCAAGGAAAGCCTATGGGACCAAAGAGAATCTCTTTTTCCCACCAGCTTTATCTGGGAGTCTGTGGGTCTGGATTTCTCATCTGACCCACTGAAAAGGAAAGAAGTTTCCATGGGGAATAAATGGATAGAGAAGCCCCCTTTCAAGGGGGAGGGGGGAATGATGGATATCATAGGAATATGAGACTGAATTATCAAAACTGGCCAGGGGAGTGGTGGCTCTCTCCTCAGCTCCCCTCTACCCTTCTACAAAGGTTGGGCACCATTCTAGGTGCTGGGAACTATCCCAGAGAAGACAGAGCCGGGACCATGTTTCTGTACAGTAGAGACAACCAGGCCCTGGGTTGGTGCTATGGCCAAAGTACAGCTCCATAAGCCTCAGAAAAATGCGTGACTTGGAATGTCAGGGCTCTCCCTGAGATTGAACGGTAGGGCAGTAGCTGAGACATAGCAGAGGTCCAAACTTCAAGAGCTGTGTTCCAAAGGAAGGAAGACCACTGTCCTGCAGTCAGGGAGAGGTGGAAAAGAGAGGGCTCCTCTGGGCAAGCTAGGTTGGAAATCCTATGAAGCTTTGGTCCAAGTAGGATTTTCAGCCAGATAGTATGCCCAGCCTGGCTTGCTGGAGTGCTGGTAAGTCCTGAACTCCCTACCCTGGGTACATTTCTCCCAGGTGTTGCCTGGGTTCTGAATCAGAAAGGCTCAAAGGAGTCAACAGGCACTGGGAACGTGCCCTCTCTCCAGTGCTTCCAAAGCTAGCAGCCCAGAGTCAAGCAGGCCTTTCTCTGCACTGCCAGTCATACTGTGGGACAGCCCTATTAGGGCGACATGCAGTTCGGGCTTAGATGGAGACGCACATTCCTGCTCAGCAAACCACATTACCCTCAAGCCTCAGATTCTTTCCTCTCTAATGGAGCACACCCACTTGGCTAGGCTCTCATGGGCCACTCAGACCCAGTGATGGAGAGAGTCCTTCGGGAGTGGTTGCTTAGTATGCAGTCTGGGTCAAATTAGGCTCATAAAGCCTTTAAGTCACCCTCAAAGTGTGCTTGTGAGTAGTGTGGGTATGTGTATGTGCAGTCAGACCCCAAATGCAAAATATGTACCCCATTTTTCAAGTATAGAAAATAGAAACGTGGCCATTTCGTTTTATTTTAGGGTCAGGCATATTGTGTTGAATTCACTAAGGTTAAATACTGAGATTGCTTGCCACTGTATAGCTCTTAGCTAATAAAAATGGAAAATCTAATTAACTCCCTCGGAATTCCTTTCTCTTCAAAGCCTAAGGCCTTACTGGGGCTGTGGGGGAGAAAAAGAACAGGCTGGGGGTTCCCCAGGGAGCTCAGCATGGGAACCACAAGACCAGATGGGCCATGTGGCCCTCCAGCTCCCACACTGTGTGCAGCAGGGGCACTGGTGGGTTAAGCACTGCCTTAGTCACACTCCCTGGGTGGGTTGAGTGGAGGGCTGGCCAAGAAGCCTGGGCTGGTGTAAAGACCTGGCTGGTTCAGTCTGCCAAGGCTCCAGCCTGCTAGGAAAGGGGCACTCCTCGAGGGTCCAATCGCAGCTCAGAGCCCCCAAGGAGTCGGCCCCCTCAGGGCTGTCATATTAGGCAGGTCACAGCAAGGCCTCATTCCACCTGGGCAGATGGGCTAAAGATGTGAGCATGCACCTTGCTGGCCTGTCGAGTATGACATTTCCTCAGATGCTGCATGGGGCTGCCTGACCTTCACTCTTCTGCCAGAACCCCTTTCTGGTTATTTATAACAGTGCTAACAGGCAAAGGGCTTTTCAGATGAGCCCTGGTCAGGCGCTGCCATCTCTGCTGCCAGCTGGGGCAGGAGACAACATGAACAGAACCAGAGAAAATGGACTTCCAGGACTCCAGTGAGCCTTCAGATGGGGTGTGTGGCTCCCCCACCCCGCTTCTTGGTCTTTTTTAGTCTCTGAAAGTTTGTAACATTCTTTCTGCTTTTATTGTAGTAAAACAAAACACTATTGCATACAAAATGTATGCAAAGGTGTATACTAATGTATACAAAACAGAGGCATTAAATGCATTCGCCATGCTGTACAATCTCCTCAGTCTCTATCTCTAAAACGTTTGAGTTTTTGGTTTGTTGTTTGTTTGTTTTGAGGCAGGGTTGGTCCTTACTCTGTTGTAACTCTGGCTGTCTTGGAACTCACTGTGTTGACCAGGCTGGTCTCGGACTCACAGAGATCTGTCTGCCTTTGCCCCTGGAGTGCTGAGACTAAAGGCATGCACCACCATGCCTGGCTGGTCAGAATGTTTCTGTCATCATCCCAAACCAGGTACTTCTCAGCTGTCTAACCCAGGAGGCTCTAGCCGAGCCCCAGATATACTCTTATTTGGGGAACTCTCTTGAATGAGGGAAAGAGCGGTACAGAGTGTTGTGAGGATTTCAGGGGTCGCCACTTTCAGCTGCAGGGGGGTAAAAAGGCGCATTTCCCAGTTCCAGCAGTATGCCTAACTTGCCTTATTAGTAAGTCAGAAGGCGAGAGAATGCCTTGGTTTGGGGAAAAAACAGGAATCTTCTCTCATCTCTCATTCTATCCCCTCCAACCAAAAAACTTATTTACGTATTTGTTTATTTTGAGGGGTAGGGTTATCTGCCAGTGCCACGTGAAGGTCAGAGAACAACTTTAGTAGTTTTCTCTCTTCTACCGGGTGGGTATCAAACTCGGGTCCCCAAGCTTGGCCGCAAGATCCTTAATCCACTGAGCCATCTTGTAAGGTCTCTTATTCTTCTTAAATGAACGCTAGTCATTTGCCAGACTTCATTCCTTTCTAAACAGTGAGTATTTATTTCACAGTTCACTTAATGACAGACAGCACACCCTACTGGTGCAGGCCCATAATTCCAGTTATTCAGAAGGCTAAAGAGGATCCAAAGTTCAAGGCCCACCTGGGCTACAAAGCACACTCAAGTCTAGCCTGGGTAGCATAGTGAGGCCATTTCTTAAAAACCAGACAAACAAGGGCTAGCGAGATAGGCAAGATGGGTGGGGGCTGGGGGAAACACAGTGTCATGCAAAGGCCAGACATAGAAGTGGAGGGGGAGAACCAACTCTGCAGAGTGTTCTCTGACTTCCACACATCTGCTGTGACACACATGCCTACAGAATACGCACATACAGTACTAATAAATATAAACACAAACATATATGACTATAGATATGTAGATGCATCTCCATGGTAGAAGCCTTTTCTAAAAGTGTGGGCTGTATCGAGAAAGAGACAGAGATAGAATAAACAAACAAACTTCTGTCGGCCAGATGTGGTATCGTGTGTGTGTGTGTGTGTGTGTGTGTGTGTGTGTGTTTATATACATAAAATGCCAGTCTTCAAGAGGCTGAGGCAGGAGACCAAGAGTTTGAGTCCAATCTGGGTATGTATTGAGGACCTGTCTCAAAACCCAAGCCCCAAACTGAACGGTGCTTACTACTCTAGTTAGTCCTTTGGCTACTTTGAGAAGAATTTAATAGCATTTCCTATGAAGGGCATTTTATAGCTTCCTCAGATGCTTTTCCACACCAAACAGGCTAGGGCAACTCCACAGCCAGGGAAGGCTTAGAGGTCCCATTGCAGAGAGATTGGAGTGGGGAGGTCCCAAGGCTCAGCTAATGACATGGCCTAGGGCACAATTCCATTTTAGTCTCCTATACATACAGTAACTCCTTCATTGTATTCCGCCAGGGCCAGGGCAGGTGTAGCCAAGAAAGCACTTACTACTGTGCAAATGATTCAGTCATCAAAATAAATTGTATTTCAGTTCATTGTTTTTAAAAAAATCATCATAATCTGTATAAAGACACCAATTTTAAAATAAGGGCAGGAATTTGGGAGAGCCAGGGTGGTTATACCAGGGGCAAAAGGGTAACACAGTGAGACCTACCCCATCTTTATCTAGAGTGCTGGTATTTTGTTAGCCATGGATGGATCGTTTGTCTCTTCTTCTCCCTCTTCTTCCCTCTGCCCCTTCTTGAATTTTAGAATATGATGGCCTTGGCTGCCTGGCTTTCTGATGCCTACGTTACTCTCTTCTCAGCTATGGCTCTGCCTTCCAGTTTCTGTACGCTACTGTGACACATCCCCCGCCCCCCAACCCCTGCCAGCCCCGTCACAGAGCCTCCAAGGCCTTTCAGCCGCTGGAGTATCAGAAGAGCAGCTCCGAGTGGCATTTGATCCTAGCAGTTTATTTTTGGGCCTGCCCTTCAGCCACCGATAAATGTTGCGTTGGGCAGAGAGGCTGGTGCTGAAATGGTGAGTGTTGATGCCAGCTGGTTTGTAGGATCACATATCTTGATTCTTGACCTCACAAAGGAGCCTGGAACCGGGAAAGAACAGGAGCATGGGGCAGTTTGCCCCCCTCCCGCCCCCCACCCCCCACAAGGTTTCCCAGACATGAAATTATTATGTGGTTAACTGAGGCTGTAAGAGCAATGGAGCTTTGTTTGGGAGTTGTCTGGGAAAAAAATTAACACGTACTCTTTGGCTCTTGCTCGCTGCCCTTCACAGTTCACAAGACACTTGTTCCGTTTATTACACACATCTTTATTGAGCAGCTACTGCATGCCAGACATTATGCTGTGCACTGGGGGAATGGCGGGGGTGGGGGGAGCAGGTCAGGGCCCTGCTGCTGGGGAGCGCCTAGTTAAGGAATAGATACATTTAAAGTAGGGGAAAGTTCAGGAAGTGGGTGGTGTGATGGTTGCACAACAGCGTGGATATAGTTAATGCCTCTAAATTGTATGCTTGAAAGTAGTTAAAAATTATTCCAGAAAATGAAGTGCTTATTGAGAGAATCTCGGCACGGCGCTGGCAAAGCGAGAGTCACGGTGGTCTGGTCAAGTGGCCACAGGTTAGAGACCACGAGGGAAGCAGCCGCTGGCAGGTGAGGAGTGCCGGCACAGAGGGCCCCAGGTGGGAGCCCACATGCTCCCTCCCTGCTGCATGCCGGAGACTCTGGAGATGCTCAGAGGCACAATGGCTGCCTATGAATAGCAAGACGCGGCCAGGGCCAGCTCTGCCTCTGGATGTTCATACACGCATCACTTGGCAGTCGAGCAAGTGTCTTTCCTGCCACTCTCGTGGGAATTCAAGAGACTCTTGAGTTCAAGTGCATGCAATCAACTGCAAGGACAGGCCAACACAAAGTACATAGCCCAAGTCACAGCATACACTAAGCTTCTATTGTTTAAAAACAAACAGTGCCTTCCTGGGCCTGGGTATTAGTGTGCCTGCTGAGAGGTCCTGATGTCACCGACCAGTATCCCTGCTGCCCTGGGTAGAGAAGAGAGTACCACCCCTCAGACCCAGGTGCCAGACAAAGGGAGTTTGGATTCCAAAGGCCTGCCTGCATCAGGCCCTGCGGAAAGTTCCCCGCCCCCAGGTAATCCCATCCCGCCCAGCAACCCAAGCTCACAGATCTCAGAGAGATAAGGAACTGTTTGGAGGCCACAGAGAGGAGGGAAAATGAGGACGAAGCAAGATAGCACCTGCCCTGTGGACTTCTGCTCCCTTTCCCTTCTCTCTGCGTGGCAGGCAGAAATCTGACCCGGAATTTCCACGGCCCACAGCTGTTGAGGAAGTGACCTGTCATTTTGCAAAGGGCTTAGACAGGGAGATCCTAGTTGTCCGACCTTGCTAGGAGCTAGCTGTGTGGATCTTGAGAGACGACCCCTTGTCCCCTTTCTGTGAGTCCCTTGATTTCTTCACATGCAAGATAAGAGAATCATCTGGAAAAGTGAGGCAAGGGACCATAGCAACGCCCTACCTGCTGTGGTGCCCCTTAGCTGATACAAGGCTGTTTCTGGGACAGTGGAGGTGGAAGAGGTGTACAGCAGTCACGTGTTATCTGATGGTGGAGAGAGGGGCTGTGGAAAGGGCGGAAATTCCTAGGAAAAGGCCAGACAAAGCATTGAGTCATGGAACATTGTATATACCCTCTTAAAAAGCCCTGTGTTCTGGGCCTCCATCTTGCCTCTTTGACTAGAGGACTGTGGTACTGAGAGTCCCCATCATTCCTGCATAGCTCCCACCCCAGGGCCAGAACCCCAATGTCTTGCTGGGGGAGCCACCCAGTTGGATCTGCGATGCCTGCTAGGCAGTCAGTACGGAGGCCTTGCCACTGTCTCCTCACCTTTGATCGAGAGAGATCTCCTTCCTCATCAATGTCTCCTCTTTGATCTGGATCTCATCCGCATCAAATTTGACAGCAATTCTGTTTGTTTGTTTTAGCAACTCAGACTTACTGGATCCTTCCACAGCCCACACTTAAGTTTTCCCCAAACTCTCTTCTTTTCTACAAACATTTTCTACTTAGGAACTCTTTCAAGTTTGTAGGGCTCGAAACAAATGAGTGGGAAGAAGTAGTCCCTAGCAGAGCAGAGGCTCAGGGGAGCAGGTGGATGAGCAGTCAGGGTATGCAGGCTAGGAGCATGCCAGCTAACCTGCTTGGCCAGTCAGCTGGAGACTGCATAGCAGACCAAAGGCCTGACAGGATTAGGTTTGCCTACAACTAGCAGAAACACTAGTGTGGTAAGAAATTCTGCTAGGACACAGAGGTTGCTGTCCAGGGTGCCCCTGGGGCAGAGCTGTTGTCCCAAGCACACTGCTACCTCGGCTCCTTTCTCGGCTCCTTTGCAGCTGACAGGAATAGACTCATGGCCAGCGCTGCATACTGGACCGGTGTTGCTCTCTGAGCTGGAGGATCCATTCTTTTTTTTTTTTAAATATTTATTTATTATGTATACAATATTCTGTCTGTGTGTCTGCCTGAAGGCCATTCATCATTTCAGATGGTTGTGAGCCACCATGTGGTTGCTGGGAATTGAACTCAGGACCTTTGGAAGAGCAGGCAATGCTCTTAACCACTGAGCCATCTCTCCAGCCCTGGAAGATCCATTCTTATGAGACCTGGAGACCTTCTCTGAGGGTCCCTGACCGCTTGTTTGGCTAGAGGTTGGGGGCCTGGCTGTAAAGGGCTGAGCATCGTGTTACAGTCAGTTGACCCAAGGCCAGATACTTCCATGGTTGCCTGGCCTGAGGCTTTAAGGCTTGAGTGTTTCGGGGTAGGCCCTTCCAAGGATCTATGATTTCAGGCAGTTCTGTACTTTTCAGACTGGGCTTCGAGCGCCTTCATTTCATCTATTTATTCTTCCTTGCATTTGTACTGTTTGTGCGTTATTTCTGATGATGCTTTAAGTATTTGGGGGAGGGGAGGTAAAGCTTTTTTACGCTCTTTACCATTCTTCTAGACTCCTCTTTAGGAGTTTTGTATTAATTTGGAAGACAACAAGAAAATTGGATTTTTTTTTTAATGTAAGAGAGATGAATTAGCCATCACTTTGTCATTGATAAGTGAGGCAGGCTCCAACGCGCACGCAGTTTAGAAGGGGGATTTATTCACTTGCACAGCTGGACGGTGCAGGGACTCACTACCTTCAGACCCAGCTGGTTTCAGGGTGTAATTTATTTTGTTAGGATCCCTCTCTCCTGCTTCACCCTGCATTGCCCTAGCTTGCAGCAGTCCCGGCTGCTGTTCTTGGGCGCCGGCAAAGATGGCTGCCGGGCTGTCTAGAATAGCTGAGCCCTCTTAACCAAATGCTCCACAAAACCTGTATCCAATCCTTCTTACTTGGGCATTCTTGCTTATTTTAATCACCTGGCTTTAGGGGAAGAGCAGGTTCCCAAGGGTAATCGGCAGACTTCTCTCCCTTGGGAGGGAATGGATTAAGAGGCAGACCAAAGGAGGGATGTCAGAGAAGAAGGAAACACATTTGGGAAAGGAAATGGCTTTTGTGGGGAGCTTGTGTGTATTTCCTTCCTTCCTTTCTTAGAAAGGAGCGGAGGCTCAGGATCATGGTCTGGACTAGGCTAGTTGTAATGGATTAGTAATGGCTGCTAAGGCTTTCTGTCCTAAGGACACTAATCTCACTCACAAGAGCTCTACCCTAGGTATGACCCCGTCACCTCCCAAGTGCCCCATCCCCTGACGTCATCATCCTTTACCTTGAGGATTAGGATTTCAACACACAAATTTGTGGGGTCACAACGTTCAGTCTGCAGTAATCAGAGATACTCACAGAGAGCCTGGCATGTGCCAGACACTTGGCCTATCTTCCTTCCTTTTTAAGAGGCCTGGGAGGTAGGACTCTCCTTGCTGGCAGTGTTCGCCTGTAAAACCAAGTGGGAGTTCCTGTCTTGATCTCAGAGGCGTACAGGCAGCAAGGCCAGGTCAATCATGATTTTTGTACTTGTGTCTCTACTCTGAAATTCCTTCTTAATTCACTTGCTGATATGTTTATTCACTGCTGAGTTCAGAGCTTTTGTAGCTCTGAGACATTTGATAAATTCAAGAACTATATGAAAGATTTTGGCAAGAGGGGCCAAATCTTTCTGTGATCTGTCCAGTCTTGAGTTCTTCGAATCCACTGAGACACAAGGTACTGCCTAGGTCCAGTACCCAATCCGTCCCTGCATCTACCTGCCATCCCTCCTCCCTTCCGCTCAAGGAATTCTGAGAATCTGCTCTGGGCCCTGGAGTAAGCCAGGAGATTTGCTGATTGCAGGTTGGAAAACTAGACTGGACATTTTTTTTTTTCTCCTGAAGATGCATTCTTTCTGAAGCAGGGGATCGATTTCCAACAAAGATACACGGGCTTCCAGGGAAGCCACTTCTGTGAGTCTGAAGTGAAACCTTGCAAATCCTCTGCCAGGGTCATTTATATCCCTGGCTTGAGGAAGCCACAACCCTTCCAGATGAGGGGTGTGGCGTTGCCAGAGGAAGGGGCTTATGGCACAGCAACTTGATAGGCGAGCCAATGGGAGGGGGGCGATGACAAGTTGTGCACAGAAGGCTGGGAGCATGGTGTGGTATTGCTGTCCCCTGACCTGTCCTTGCTCAGCCACGCGACTTGGGCCATTCCCAGCTCCCATCCTAAGCCACACTTCCCATCTGCAAGTGGGAATGAATGGTCTTCAGTGTTCCTCTCACGCTCACCAACAGTAATGGACGGTAGCACCGGCTTTTGAGAGGAAAGCCTGGGCTTTGACTTGACCTCACCTCTCTGGGACCTTGGGTGATTTAGAGATAAGGTGTTTACAGAAAAGACCCGGCTCAATTGAGGTCAGGTAGGTAGGCCTTGATCTAAAGGGGAAATGTAAGAGAAAGGGAGGATGGCTACCTGCAAATAGAGAGTGGACCGAGAGGGGGGGACCCAGATGGCAGCCTGATGGTGGCCTGCTAGCCTCCAGGCTGATTTCCTTTTCTGCTGTTGGTGCGCCATGCACAGGTAGTACGCTGTAATAGCAGCCATAGCGGTAAACTCAAGTGACCCCTGTGTCCCAGTCTCCTGCCCCCTACTGTGGGGACACTAGCATCTACCCTCCTGGGTTGTTCTAGGACTCTAATGAGAAGGCATATATATGAGGCACTTAGCATGGCTTTTGGCATACAGCAAGCCCTCAATAATAGCGTTAGCTATTAGTCCTGTTCTGTGACCTCTTGACTGTCAGCCGAGCTTGCAGAAGGCAGGCAGTCGGGACAGGGCCAGAAAGCCCCAAGTGAGACCTTTCCCAGGGAACTGGGTCACATTAGGAACCCCTTCAGAAGCCTCTAAATGTAGAGAGGGCCAAGAATGTCCCATTAGCAGAGCGCCTAATGGTTTTTAGCTGGAGAGCGGTCTTGGGCCTAATTGACAGGACTACTAAGCCGAGGTTCTTTATTTTTATATGCTGGCTATGCTCTGAGTATGTTGAGCTGCTGTGGGGATCAATCTGTGCAGCCATCATGGGCCTTTATGGGCATTTTTGCGAAGGAGGTGGTGTGGCTGCCAACGAGGGACACTCCCGGATGACCCTGAGCAGACCCATTATCCCCCTTGAGCCTCAGTTTCCACATCAGCAAAGGGAAGGAGGCAGAGCAGCTGTGTGAAGACCTCAGAACTGCGTGGATTCTATGTGCATGTGTGTGTCTTGGGGAAGAATCTTCACTGTGCTACTTTCCTGTTGGCAGTACTGGGGACCAAACCTAGAGCTTTGCACATGCTAAACGCAGGTGCCTGCCCGCTGTGCCACACCCTGCAGTCCTTTTAGCAGGTTCTGCATAGCGTCTCTGCCTCCCAGGTTATCCATCACCTGGGCCACCTTTCAGGACTGCTGACTCCTGGCCGAGCTGGGGTTCTGAGACTTCTTCGATTCTGTGCTGACTGCTGAAGGCTCTGCCGGTCA
The DNA here is from genome assembly GCF_982192425.1 of Myodes glareolus. Lineage (NCBI taxonomy): Eukaryota > Metazoa > Chordata > Mammalia > Rodentia > Cricetidae > Myodes > Myodes glareolus. The sequence goes on from NC_142038.1 coordinate 26,900,292, forward strand.
GCAGGCCCCTGCTGTCTCGCACCCCCTTCTGTCTCAGCTTCAGGGCCTCCTTCCTGTCCTCCAGGCCCTAGGTGATGGGTCTCCAGCTTGCCACCTCCTGCCTCCTGTGTGCCTCCAACAGCCTAATACAGTTGCTGTGCTGATCCTACCCCCATCACACTCAGAGTAAAACCCAAATCTCCTGCAATCCCACCTGATCCGGCTTCCACCTGCCTCTTCACCCACTGCCATCGCTTCCACCCCTAGCTCCAGACAATGAGCTGCAGCCTGCTGACCTCAGCACCTCTGCGGCTCCACGTCAGCATTGCTAGGCTCGCCCTCGCTGAGGTCTTCGCCCTGACTAATGCCCTCCTTCCTCCTCCATCACCTGGCTTCTGTCTGCTCCCTTAGGAAGCCTTACCTGCCCCCACCTCACCCCTTCAACACTCAGCTCCCATGCTCCAAATGACCCAGTAAATTCAGACCTAATATCCATCCCAGAGAAATAAAGACAGATGCCCACTAACAGACTTAAACACAATTATTCCAGACTTACAATGGCCCAAACATAGAAGCAAAGCAACTGACTGTCCACAAAAGCCAAAGCCATCTGCATTGCCCCAGACCGACTGGGTACAAAGGGAACAGAAGTGCCAAGAGGTAGCTGGGAGAACCTACCCTTACTGGCTGCAGTGACCGAGCATAGGTGATTCGGAGCTGGCATTCGGAGCTGGCATGACTGCAGGAATTCAGAGTTGGGGCAACATGTCTCCTGTCACCTTCAGACTCCCAGTAAGGCCCAGAAGCTTCTAACTGGCCTCATCACAATTCATACAGTGGTCCTTATTCTTGAAGTTTGTATTCGAGTTCCCAAGTAGGTACCTGAAACCATAGATAACACCAGACCCTGAATACTGTAGGGTTTTTTTCTATGCATACACACAAAATCTGAAGCCTTTTCCACCTTTACTAAGCCCCACTCTGTACTGCAACCTTAACTGTAAGCGTTTGAGGTATGTTAGCAAAACCAGTTTAAATTTCTTATCCCCCTCCTTTTTTTGTTTTTTATTTTGTTTTTTAGTGTTTTGTTTTGTTTTTTAAGACAGTGTTTCTCTGTAGCTTTGAAGCCTGCGGTGGAACTCACTCTGTAGTCCAGGATGGCCTTAAACTCAAAGAAATCTGCTTGCCTCTGCCTCCTCCTGAGTGCTGGAATTAAAGGTGTGCGCCACCACGGCCTGGCTCACAAATTCTTAGATTGCTTCTTAGATCTTAACCCACCTTGTCACACGATTCTTGTCTATTCGGCTTAGAACGCTTGCCTGCCTTTGCCCCTATGAGGAGTGCATCATGGCTCCACATTAGCATGCCCTGACAGCAGCATTGTTGCTCTTGAACTTGGGGACATTTGCTCTGAGGTACGAGGAAACTGAACATAGCATCGCCTTGCCACAACAGTCTATGTCTGGGAGTGAGGATGACTCTGGAGACCCTAATGGGTGGCGGTACACACCCTGTGGATACACTGGACACATGGACGACTCAGTGACTGGGCCTGACTACTTAAGACTTCATCATGCTAATCCGAATGATGCATAATTACAAACTTATGAATTGCTTACATCTGGAATTTTCTGTACCGATAAGTAGCGATGACTCTCATCATACTTTCTGTGTGATCCCTGCTCAGCCCCCAGGGGTCCATCTCTGAGAGGACAGTGGTCGCTTTTGTCAGTTCCCACCCTTGGCTGTTGCATGTTCTCTAATATGAGGTTGAGTAACTTGCAGCTCGATACTTAGGGCTACTGGGTATCCGTGTAGTGGGGAAGATGGAGAGAGGGGACGGTGGGGACTTGTCCCGGAGCACATTTGCTGGCACAGCTGCTTGGCCTGAGACTCAGCTGGGAATGGCTGTGTGCAGGGTCCTGGTTCCCATGCTGCCCATATAGGCAGGATTCTTGCAAAATGCCAATTAAGATATTTGACCCAAATTTGGGTAAAAGCCCTTTTCCTGTTTCAAGTTGAGCTAATTATATACATTTATTCATAATTTATGAGGCCTAGTAAGTGGGAACAATTAGGAAAAGGCCAGGGGAAAGCCTATTTCTCTTAAGTGTCCTGCTTGCCTTGCCTTCCTTTCTTTCTTTCTTTCTTTCTTTCCTTCCTTCCTTCCTTCCTTCTTTCTTTCTTTCTTTCTTTCTTTCTTTCTTTCTTTCTTTCTTTCTTTCTTTCTTTCTTTCTTTCCCCCTGAGGCCAGCCCTGCCCATCTACCATAGAACACTGCTACTTTTATTATGATCATTGTCTTTCCCTGAGGTCACTACCCTGCCCTTAGCTGACATTTATCAAGTACTTACTGAGCTGGACTGTAACCTCAATTGCCTGTAAGCCTGGTGCTGTACCCATTTTATAGTGAGACAGTTGGATTTCAGAGGGTCATGCAAATGGCTTTCCCTATCAAGCCTATGGCTGATGAGTAGAAATTTAGACTCTGGATAGCCAGGCCTTAGCTGCCTTCCTCAAATCTGTGGTGTTCCACTGCAGTCCTGTCCCGGCTGCCTCGAGGGTTGCTGAACATCAGGGCAGTCCCATAATTTATTAAATAATAATAAAGTGTTAGGTGACCTTGGGTACCAGTGAGAAAGTCAACAGCTTGCTAGAGGCAAGAGGTGGGCCGGCCTGAGGATCTGCATTGAAAAAAAAATCCTCCAGATGGTGCTAGAGAGATGGCTCAGCAGTTGAGAGCACTGGCTGCTCTTCTAGAGAACCTGGGTTCAATTCCCAGCACCCACACGGCGGCTCATATTGTCTGTAACTCCTGTTCCAGGGGCTCTGACACTCTCATACAGACATACCTGTAGGCAAAACCACTGATGTACTTAAAATAAATAAATTATTTTTAAAAAGAGAAAAGAAAAGATCCCCCAGAAAATGAGGATGCGGCTGGCCGTTGGTCCGGGTGGTGCTGCTGCCAGAGTCCCCTCAAACTTCCTCCCGCCCTCACCTTGCTGCAGATGAGTGAGGGGCTCTGCAGACCTCTTCCTGTGAGCTTACATGGATGTTATCCTACAGGGGAAGCCTGCAGCATGGTTGCCGTGTCCTCCCCTACGCATGGGGATTGCCTGCTGCATGAGTCTCTTCTGCAGCTTAGGTTTTTCTCTGGCACGTCTCCAAGACGATCCCTAGATCTGCCTCATTCCTTTCAATAAGACTGGTGTTCTGTAATAGAGGCGTGTTACGGTTTTATTTCCAACTTATCGTCTAGGTGGTCTTCCACACTTCAGACATTATCAATAATCCCCCAACACGCTTGTGGACTTAGGCGTCTCATGAAAGCTTGGAAATCACTCAGTGTCAAGACATTATTCGCCCCTTGTTCTGTTCTGTGATTATTAAAGAAGGACACTAGCCATGAGGCATTGCGTTCGAGGTGAGGGGCACTTATATAAAATGGTAACTGGTTACTGGCGCTAGTAAAGTTTTCAGCGAAGCAGTCCTTGTAAGAGGAAAGACAAGTTGTGCGGGCAGGGCCTTGAGGGATGTGTAGGAATACAAAGGGAAAGGAAAGAGGGCAGCGGGGCTTTGTGCTGCAGGGCCCACCTTACCTTCCCGTAGGCTCAGTAGTTTTAAGGAATGAGGCAGATCTTTACACTTACTGGTTATCTGGCAAATTTGGGTCTTGGTAGAGGGTCCAGATCAACAGCCCTTATGAATGAGCAGGTTCCTGGCTGGGCATGGCCACAGTCAGCTCTGACTACACTCTGACCACCTCTTTCCTTCCTGTCTCCTCAGGGTGGGGAATCCGGGGAGGAACAGCTGTGTGCTGACCTGCCGGAGCTGGACCTCTCCCAGCTGGACACCAGTGACTTTGACTCAGCCGCGTGCTTCGGGGAGCTGCAGTGGTGCCCGGAGACCTCAGAGACAGAGCCCAGCCAGTACAGCCCTGATGACTCCGAGCTCTTCCAGGTGGGCCCCGACTCTCGCCAGTCCCGGGCTGTGCCCTAAACAAATCTTAACAACAGCCTCAGAAATACAAAGCCGACCTGCTTCCCGAGCCAGGACTTTGTGATCAGGCCTCTGGGATGGGGCTTGTGGTATACTGAGCATCTCTGCAGTACTGTTCCTGCCTGTGTGTGTTGCCTCACTCTGTTCTCCCAGCAGCTCCTACCAGAAAGAGCCCCCAGAGGTTCAACCAAACCAGCCATTCTGCAGAGTACTCTCAGTCCCTGTGGCTTGGGCGCCCAGCCCCAGGCACATGATGGCTAGCGTTTCTTTTAAGAAGGCTTCTTCAGGAGACTAAAAGCATGAGACGTCTGGGCTGTTCTGCAAAATAACGCAAGGTCTACAGACATTTGCTTGTGTGTGTTGGTTGAGGCAGGGGATGCATTGCATGGTTAAGGATGAAATAAGACTCACCATGTTGAAGCTGAGGCAGGTGCCTAGGCTCAGTGTGCCTCTGTGGTGCTTAGGCAGCACTATACCGCACACATGTGGGCTTGTAAGCCATTGGGCGTCACAGATACTCCTGTGGAGGGAGCTAGTCTGTCCTTCCAGAGCTGCCTGTCAAGCCCCTTGTGTGTCAGGAGCTGAGGTCATCAGTAAGTAGACTCAAAGTCTGGAGGAGGAGACGTCCCTAGATTAGCAAACATATAAGCCAACAGTAGGGACTGCCAGGGCACAGGGCAGAGGATGGCTGGAGGCTGGTGTCAGGAACGGGCCTCTTGTGTTTAGCCGGGGAGGGGAGAATGGAGGGCAGAAACAGTGATCCTGGGGCAGCCCCTGGGAGCTTGCGGTGCTGGGAAGGAAGTATAGGCAGGCGGGACCTCACCATGGAGTCTTGTAAAAAATAGTACGGGTTTTCCTTGAGAAGGTTCTAACCTATAAATTGCATATTGTTAATCACTCATTTTATAGGCAAGGAAAATAAAGCTCAGAGAGCTGGAGTGATGGGTTCAAGGTCACACAGCGAGGAAGGATCAGGGCAAAGGTTCTAACTTAGGAGCCCACAACCTGCAACCTACACTGCTATATGGAATCCCTTTACCAGTCTTGTGAGAGCTGGGCCCTGGGCCTGTCTGGCTCCATCCAGGATCTCTCTGTCTCTTTGACTCTCTCTCTGTCTCTCTCTGTCTCTCTCTCTCTGTGTGTATGCATATGGAGGTCAGAGGACCACCTCGGTCGTTCCTCAGGCACCATATACCTTGCTTTTTGTCTGTGTTTGTTTTAGAGACAGGGCCTCACCATGTATTGCCTAGAAATCACCTGTTTCCACTTCCCAATCCTGGAATAAGTAGATACTGCCACCCTTTCTTCTTTCTTTCCTTCCTTCCTTCCTTCCTTCCTTCCTTCCTTCCTTCCTTCCTTCCCTCCTTCCCTCTCTCCCTCCCTCCTTTCTTCCTTCCTTCCTTTCTTTGTTTTAAACATGAGTCCTAAACTCAGTCCTCTTGCTCACAAGGCAAATGCTTTACTGTCTCCCCAGCCCTCTTTATTAAACAAACAAACTCTAAACTTAAACACGGTGCCAAAACAATGTTGCTCCCCTCGCTCTTAGGGGACAGATGTTTTTCAAAAAGGCTTTCAGATTGCAGAGAGCTAATGTACGAGTGGGGTCAGCGTGCTGCTGGAGACCAAACCCTGGAGACTACACAGGCCCCACACTTCCTGTTCCTAGCCAGAGCCTCAGCAGTCCTCAGGAGAAGTCATGTCATGGGTGCGATGAGCTCAGAGTTGAACGAGCCTGCGAAGGCTCCCAGCTCAGTGAGCAGTCAGTCCTCACAGTGGGCTTAGCGCTTACGCCAGGACCTCTCCCCTTCACACTCACTTCCCTCGGGCCGTTACACACAGCTGCACCTGCTGCACGGGTGATAATGTGACTAGAGTCTGTCACCGTCATTGTCTGTGTGGCATCCCCTTCGTTAACTCTGGGGCTGTGTTCTCAGTTTGCACATTGTACCCCAGGACTTTATCCTGGCTGTGTCTAGCATTGTGTCCAGCCCTAATAAATACTCATCACATAAGTAAAGCCATGCCCCCCCCCCCCCGAGCTGTTTGATCTCTTCTGCTCCTGGACACTCATCTTCTGTCTGTGCTCTCCCTGAAGACAATAGTTTGCTCATTTCTGAAATCTTGGCACATGGTAAGGGTCCAGTTAGCAGGTGGTATGACCTCTTCCAAAGCCATGCACTGAGACCCAGGGTCCACTGGCTCTGATCCTCCTTCTGCCGTTAACTTAGACAGCTTCATCCTGTGAGGGGGGCACAATGGATCACAATGCTGTGTCAGTGCCCTGTTCTGACAATCTAATGGCACCATTGCTAGAGAAACAAAGAGAAAGGAGAGCAAGCTATAGCACTGAGGGTTGACAAGCTCTGTGGACATGGCATTGCTTTCCGGTTTCTGTATGTCCCAAAGTCTTGGGGCCTGGGTATGACAGGCACTTAGTGATCGCTCTAGAATGAGCAGATGATTGGTTATTTCATGCTATGCAGCCTTGGCAAGCTAACCTTTACAGGGCCTCAGTTTCCCTGTGTGAGGAATGAAGAGGGAACAGGGACTGTATCACTATTTCCTGGTGTGGTAAGGCTAGAGGACGTCACCAGTCCTTAAAGATGCTGGGAATTTGTGGGCCCTCATAGAAGAAGGGCATGCTGGGCCGTGGGTGACTTCCTCGGTGTCTACAAACTCACGACGGCTTTCTTGGACAGGCAAGGATCTCTGCGTGTTCTTTTGGCTGTCTGCGCTGCTCTGTGCCATTCCCTCAAGCCACTCCCGTCCCCAAATGGAGCGTTTCACTAAGGTTTCTGCAAGGCTCCTTTTCCTCCAGCCTGAGACGAGCCGGGGAAGGCTGGGGGCGGGGCAAGTCTATTAATATCCCTTTCTCAGCTGATTAACTCTCCATTAATTTTCACTCCGTTTCTAAGCCGAGCAGGGGGAGCAAGCTAATGGGCCCAGGCAGGATGAGGTGGCCAGCTCCAGTGATATCGAAAGGCGCCAATAGGGCAGCCAGGAGGCCTGGAAGGAGCCACAGCAGTGTAGGGAGATGGCCCTTCTCCTAACCCCACCCAGCCGTTCCAGAGCTAGGCAGCTCAGGGAGAGGGGTTGGGAACAGGTCTTTTGTTAGTGTCTGTGGCTTATATCCATCCTCGTCATGGTCTCTGCCATTTTGCGCTCCTCTCCACCCCATGCTTGTGCTCGGTAAGTTAGGATTCTTGCATCTGTGGCCCTGCCTTGGCTTGCTATGTGACTTTGGCAGGTCTTTGTTCTGGGGCTTCAGCCCACCTGTGGAAAGAAAGAATGGCAGGCAGGCTTCCCAAGGAGCCCTAGTTGTAACTGGTTGAAGTTGTTGCCTAGAGCCCGCCTGTGTCACCAGGGCTCTGGCATGAAGTCATCCATGCAGCAGATGAGCTAGAACACGCATACCGCTTGTCTGACACCCCTGGCCGCTGGAAAGCCCTTACATTCTGTTATGTGTGATAATTTATGGCACCCTGGGAATTCTCATTCCTCCCAGTACTGATGACGTCATTCCGAGTGACTTCTCTAGAACCCGAGAAACTGAAGTCAGACAGTCTCCCTCTTGCTCCCCATCTGTTTCTCTTGCTCAGCAGTTTTGCTGCTTCTCAGACCCCAGGCTTGGAACTAGGAGAGGCCCTGGGGTTATGTCTCCCCTTGTGCAGGTTCAGGGCCACCCTGGTGGTAGAGCTCCGTGTGGTCATCCCCCAAATATCACTGGGTCCAAGTCCCAGGTTCTTAATTCCCCATCGAGCTAGCAAGTGTTCTGGAAATAGAGCTTTGGGAAGTCTTGCCTGAGGATTGGGGGAGTCTTTCAGGTGGGGGCCAGTCACTTGAATCCTCATAGCTCCCTAGGTCCAGAGTCCACAGAGCCCTGGTTCAGGTGCACTAACAACTTCTTTTGACTTTTACTTATTTATTTTTTTATTCTTAGCTCTGTTCTAAAAATTACAGACACGTTTATTCTCCTCTCCCCGAGGCCCCGTTTGAGTTACTCAGCTGCTGCCCTGAGTGTAAGGTTATAGTCTAAACAGATTCAGTGCAGCCAAAAGGCCACCACGAGATGTGTATTTCAGATGAACTTCCTGAAGAAAAGATAAACAGATAGGCCCGGGATGGGAAAGCGTGCCTCAGAAGGGAGCATGTGACGGCATGTGCCTCTGCCAGCGCAGACCCAGGGAATCAGGGTTTCTGACTACTTGGCCTAATCTAGAAGCAATGTGGTCTGTGGCCTTAGCCTCAAGCTTGGGACCCAGGCGAGGCACCTCAGGGGTAGGAGAGGACAGGGAAGGTGGGGTTCTGGTCCATCTGTGCACCAGTTTTCTCTGCAAAATGGAGATTAGAATCATGCTCCCCTCAAAAGGGTGTTGTGTGAGCTCCTAGATGCTACCAACAGAGCTTTCCAGTCCCTGTCAAGCCTAGGCCATTACCCTAGGTCTCCCCTTAGCCTGAGTCTTGTTTTCTCAGCCTTTTGCTTTAAGTGTCGACTGTTCAGAGAAAGTTCCTGGCCGCTCTAGGCAGCCTGCAATCTCCTTGGGTTTTCTGTTGTTGTTGTTGTTGTTGTTGTTGCTTGTTTTGTTTGTTTGTTAGTTTGTTTAGCTATCCCAGCATCCCCTGGCTTCCTCCAGCCCCTCTCCAGCTCTGAAATGTACTCCCTTGTTCTCCTGTCCAGCTCCACTCAGCAGCAAAAGCCAGACTCTAGGAGGGCAGGGGTGTGGCGTTCTGGGTGTGCTGGATGCAGCGCAGCGTGTGATGGGAAGGGAAGGAAGGGCGTGAGGTGGGGGCTGACTCCCGTGGCCGTCACTGGAATGGTGGCTGTGTGGAATATTTGTTGAAGATGCGTTACGTTCATTTATGCTGTGGAATGTTTGTTTAATGATTCAAGGATGGGTTGCATTCTTTTTGTCTGGTTTTGTTTTTGTTCAAGACGGGGGTTTCTCTGTGTCACAGCCCTAGCTGTCCTGGCACTCGCTCTGTAGACCAGGCTGACTTCAAACTCACAGAGATCCGTCTGTCTCTGCCTCCCAAAGTGCTGCGATAAAAGGCATGCCCCACCACTGCTCAGATCTGTTGCATTCGTTAATGTTGCATTTGTTTATCTCTGTGAAGCTGTGTTGCTTTGCCTGTCTAAAACACCTGATTGGGCTAATAAAGACCTGAGTGGCAAATAGCTAGGCAGGAGAGATAAATAGGTGGGACTACCAGGCAGAGAGAATAAATAGAGGAACAAGAGAGAGGAGCTAGGAAAGGAGAGGGCGAGGACACCAGGAGCCAACCACTAAGCCACACTGCCAGCTACAGAGTAAGAAGGGGAAAAGGGAATAGAGAATAGAGAAAGGTATAAGCCTGGAGGCAAAAGGTAGACAGAATAATTTAAGTTTAAGCTTAAAAAAGAGCTGGCTAGAAAAAAAGCCAAGCTTAGGCTGTGCAGTGGTGGCGCACGCCTTGAATCCCAGCACTCGGGAGGCAGAGGCAGACAGAGCTCTGTGAGTTTGAGGCCAGCCTGGTCTGCAAGAGCGAGTTTCAGGACAGGCACCAAAGCTACACAGAGAAAACCTATTCTCTAAAAACAAAAACAAAATAAGCCAAGCTAAGGCCAGGCATTCATAAGAAAACCAACAATAGGTGGTGATATAGTTAGCAGGTATAGCATAGCAAGGTAAGTGCTTGCTTTGTGTTAGGCACGGCATCTAAGCACCTTACCTGTAACCACCCCCCACCAGCCCCTCTTTACCCCCCCCCCACTCCTCCATAAGAACTCCTCGGAGTGAGTCCTGTCTGGTATCTATGTGGCAGGTGAGGACTAACTTGCCCAAGAACCCACAGTTGGTAAGTGTGGTCTCTGTGAATGAGTCAGCAGCTTCAAAACCCAGCACCCAGGTCTCTCCCTGAGCGAGCCAAGAGAACAAACCCCAGGACCCCATTGAAAGCCCAAGCAGGCTTCCAATGCTGTAGTTATGACATCCACAGTTGAGCTCTGGGGTATCCAGTCTCCACCCAGTCTGGACCTCGAGGGTCAAGGGGCTGAGACCCTGCTGCCAATGAAGGAGGGGACCCGAGTCTCTGACAGAAGAGGCAGGTATTTTCAGGTAGGCTGCCTTCTGCCCAGGTCACAGCTCAATGAGCAGCAGAGCCAGGACTGAGACTCCAGGCAAGGCCCTTCCCATAGCCTGCTTATTGAAGTCTGTGGTTCTCGGAGTTGACAACCTCTTTACTGAGTTTGTGATGTTCCAGGAATATGGAACAGATTTGTCAGGCTAAGGGGTGGGGTGAGGTGGCAAGAAGGCAGTGGTGGTTTATCGGGGTACACAGAACAGTTGGGTCTCCCACAGCGGCTAACCCTGTCCTCTCCCCTACCCCCCCCCCCCGCCCGGTTGTCTCTTCCATCCAGATTGATAGTGAGAATGAAGCTCTCTTGGCTGCGCTTACTAAGACCCTGGATGACATCCCCGAAGACGATGTGGGGCTGGCTGCCTTCCCGGGGCTGGATGAAGGAGACACACCATCCTGTGACCCAGCTTCTTCACCTGCCCCCTTATCTGCGCCCCCCAGCCCCGCCTTGGAGAGGCTTCTGTCCCCAGTGTCTGAAGTGGATGAGCTTTCTATGGTGAGGACTGTGACCTCGGGCTGCTGTCAGGTTGTCGCACGGTGAGGGTTGCGCTGTCAGTTTCAGCTCAGTCAGGGTCCCTGAGCGCCAGCACATGGCTTCTGTGGAGAGCCTGGAGCGCGAGGTCTCGCTGGGCCTTCACCCTTCCTGCCTGGACAGTGGCGTTAGGCTTGGTTCTATTTCTGTTTTAAACCTTAAAATTACACGCAAACTTTTTCACAGCGATAGCACACAGAGGAGAAAAACCCAGGCAGGAAACAGAAACGTGGACAGTTAAAAGCAAAACCTTCCTAGTCCTCTCACAATTGCCTTCCCCAGAGGTAACCATGGTTACTGATCTGTTACATGACTTTCCTCTTCACCTTTTTTTTTTTTTTTTCCCAAACTACAAAACCAGCAGAGCCTACGTTATAAAATGCTCTGCACCTTTCTCCCTCGGAGCAGTGTGTCCTGGAAAGCCTTCAGATGAGGGTGTGGAACTTTGCCTCCTCCTGGGTGGCTGTGTGGTACTTCCAGGTAAGGATGTGCCATCATGTAACCGTTCCCCTGCTGACCGATGGACATCCGTTGTCGACCGCGCCATTGCCGCTCTCAGTACTGCAGGCCTTGGTTGCCCTGTGTGAGTCCGTAAATTCTAGAAATGCAAATACCGGCTCATTATGCTTTAAAGAGATTGTGCCAGTTTTCACACCAACAAGTGTAAATTAAATGCTTCCCGTATGAGTGTGTAGAGTGTATATGGAAATGCGGGAGTAGAGACCAGCGCTGACTGGTCTTGCAAGGGTCTGGACCTCCCAACTTACTGAGGACACTTACCCTGGACTCTTGGCTCAGGCTGCCAAAGCCCGGGCAGGTAATTGGCTTTGTATGAATGCGGGGCTTCCTTCCACTCTCTGTAACTGCAACTTCTAGTGTTGCTGAGACTCACCTGGAGATCTAGAACCTGTCAGAGCTGGGAGGGCTCTCAGATCCTGAGCATAGAGTTCTGCTCTGGGGAAAGTAAGGCCTGGGGGAGGAGTCTCATGGCAAGTTGGTATGCCAACCAAGTTAGACCCCGCATGTACTGACTTGTGCACTAGGGTGCTGTGCCTTCTCTTCTGCAGCCTTTGGGACCCAGGGCACTAGTGGTGGTGGTGTGTGTGTGGGGGGGGTATTTACCAAGTGTCTGCTATGGTCCAGCACATACTGTGTTCCATCTCCCATTATGGCTCCCTCTTGTGGGGTCCCGCAGCCTTCCAGCCTGAAAGAGACCGCTTCGATTTGAATTTCAGCCTTCCAATGAGAGCTTGTGGGTCCTTAGGCACACACCCTGTCAATGACTCAGCTTTCTGATCCCTGGAAGTAGATAATAGGGCCCAGGTCAAAGGCTGGCGGGAGAATTACAATGGGTAATGCCTGGGCAGCATTTAGAATAGTGCCTAACGTATAGGCCCACCTAAGACACACTTGGCTGACTCAGAGCCTGACTAGGCCATTAGTAGGAAGAATTCTCAGTGTTATTTCTGTACCAGGCCACTGCAGGAAACCTTGTGAAGGGAGAGAGCAACCCCTGCTGGTCACAGGTTGTCCTAGCCCTGAGCCTTCCATTCTGCCTGCATCGCATGCTGGTTGCCCGACTGATTCTGTTTCCCCACACTGGGTTAGGCTTATGGAAAGCAGACTAAATGTCAAGACTTCTAGTATAATGATAGTTCTGGAGGGGCCCAGAGAAATCACACAGACCCTAGGCCTTGCCTTGAATTCCAGAGAACTAGCTTGTGTGGACTTGGGCGACTAGTGAGCTTCTCTTATAGATCCTCATATCATGAGGTCGGCATGTCTCTCAGGGTCAGCGGTTGGACTCTCAGAGGTGTTTTTAAAAAGTGTCAGATCCTGTGGTTTTGGGTGTGCCCCCCCCCCCCCCGCGCCGCCCCTTGTATCAGGGCAGAGAAGAAAAAAGTTGCTCAGGGTGTTGCCTGCAATGGGGCTGAAGTGACTAGAACCAGATCTTGTCCCTCTAGCAGGGGTGCAGAGTGGTGCATGCATGCATGTGTGCATATGCGCGTGGTGTTTGCAGTCTAGGTAAGGTGTCAGTAATCTCTAGCTACTTGGAGTTCAGAATGTGGCCTTTCTCTAACTCTTGGGTCTTTGGGGCTCTCTGCTGGGGTGCTGGGAAGGCATGCTCCCTAGGAGACACCTGGTGCTATCGTACAAGACACTTCTCGCCTTGTTCTCACCCGTGGTTATGGTGGAGGAGCTGGAATTTCCTTCAGCCTCTGCACTCTTGAGGTGGCTATACTGTGCCCCTGCCAGCAAGAGAGCTTCAACAGTCTTTATTTCAAACGCTGTCTGAGGCCTAGAGGGTAGTTCAGTAGGTGGGGTGCTTGCCTGGCACATAGGAAGCCCATAAAACTGGGTGTGGTGGTTTATGCATGCCTGAAATCTCAGCCCGTAGAAGGTAGAGGCAGGAAGCTCACAAGTTCAAGTCACCCTTGACTATAAAATCTGAGGCCAGCCAGGGATACACGTGACCCTGTGCAAACTAAACCTTAATCTTATGATTTTGCTAAAAAAGACTCGGGAGTCAGGTGCCGAGTTGAAAACCTGCTGGTTCAGAGAGGCCAGGAGCTGATCTTCCTCCTTAGCTGACATCCCAGAAAGAGAACTTCTCTTTTGCCGTCCCACACCAAAAAGGCCGCCAAGCTCAGTCTCTCCCTACTACTCTCTGTGCATTTCTCTGTTCATTTTCCTGACTCCCTCTTGCTCTCTATGGCCACTTCCTGGCAACTAGTTGCTGGCTCCGGCTCTTGACCCAAGGTTGATTTTACTTAATTAGTGTAATCTCAGGGTTTACAGTGTGCTCAGGTATCCCAACAACACTGCCCCCTGCATACATGCAGATGAAAAAAATAGGTGAAGAAAGGACAAACTAAAATTTAGCATTCTTTTACTTGTATGGAAACAGTTGAGTGTGTTGGAGGTAACATGCACTGTGTGTGTGTGTGTGTGTGTGTGTGTGTGTGTGTGTGTGTATGTGTGTGTATGTGTATTCTTGTATGATTAAAAGCCCACCTCATGAAGGTTCACAAGAGAGGAATGGAAGTTGCCTCTAGGTCAGAGAAAGGACCTTGAGAAGGAAGGAGATTTGCTTTTAATTGTCTACCTTTTAGTATTTCACATACACACACACACACACACACACACTCACACCATTTATAAGTACTGTGTATTTAGTTGAAGAAATAAATTTTTAAATGTCATGGACAGAGGAGAATCCTATATTGAGCATCGTTTTGGTCTCTAACCTCTCCATCTGCATGTCTATGTATGCATACATGTGTGTCTATTACGGGCACGTGGAATGAACTGACATTGTCCTCACAGTGAAATGAGCAGGCAGCACCCAGACCTGCTCTCCTGGGCCACTGACTTTGCTCTCTGTGGAGTAATGGTGTTTGGGAGTTTGGTAGACATCAATTTGTTTTCTGCATTACCTAGTCTCCTTGGGGCCTCTGGCCCTGGCCTGGGCATAGTCAGCTGACATGTGGTGCCCTGTGTCTCTGAGTGTGCTTGGCCCTAGTCTCTCCCCCTCTTCCCCTCTTCCCAGCTGCAGAAGCTCCTCCTGACCACATCCTCCCCAACAGCAAGCTCTGATGCTCTGAAGGAGGAGGCCACCTGGTCCCAGGCCAGCCTCAGGTCCAGAAGCCAGCGGCCTTGTGTCAAGGTATTTCTGCCTATGCTCAGAGATGACCTGGGCCCCCAGGTGGCTGTCAGCCATGGCTAGGAGTGGCAGATTCAGTCTACCTCAGTTTCTCCCTCTGTCCTCACACAGCCCTGACTGGGTCCTACTCCTTGGAAACAGCATAGTTAGAGGCTCTGGAAAGGACCCTGTGCTTTCCTACACTCGAATGTTTTGGCCTGTGAGGTTTGACACAGATCTTGGCACGCATTAGAGCAGGGGACAGATGGGAACAGGATCATCACTGGCTGTAGAGGTCGTTGTCCGTTTCATACTGAGTTTTCGGATTTCTTTTCTGAGGAGCTGCAGGCCACTTTAAAACTTGGCGCACCAAAGGTGACACCCATACCTGTCCTCACCCTATTTTTTGGGGGGGGAAGGATCTGCAGAGGCTCCAACACTGGGAGCCCTGTAGAAGTCTAGCGGCCATTTTCTTCCTCAGCAGTTCAGTTTGCCAGGTACCAGCCCTGCTGGAGGCTGGGGGTGAAGTGAAGGAACAGGCCATTCCCACGGTCCTGGGAAAAGATGCTGGGTCTGCTGGCTTCCAGAACAGGCAGAGGGAGAAGCATTGTGCCCCTCCCTGCTCACCGTGGCGTATTTCCTTCTCCAGGCGGATGGCATCCAGGACAAGAAGATCCCCATGCCGCGGTCTCAGAGTCGGCCTTGCACAGAACTGCATAAGCACCTCACCTCGGTGCTGCCCTGCCCCAAAGTGAAAACCCCAACCCCACGCCCAAGTACTCAGCTCCTCTCCAAGGAGGATGAGGAGGTGGGGGAGGATTGCCCGAGCCCCTGGCCAGCTCCAACCTCTCCCCAAGACTCCCTAGCACAGGACAGAGCTAGCCCCAGCTCTGCCCAGGCTCCCCAGGAGGATGTAAGGTCCATGGTACAACTCATTCGCTACATGCACACCTACTGCCTGCCCCAGAGGAAGCTGCCCCAATGGGCTCCAGAGCTGGTCCCCCAGCCCTGCAGCAGCCCGTCCAGGCAGGTCCCACCCCGGTCCCGGCATCCTCAAAAAGCCATCTGGACTGAGTTCTCTATCCTAAGAGAACTTCTGGCTCAAGATGTCCTCTGTGATGTCAGCAAGCCCTACCGCCTGGCCACGCCTGTCTATGCTTCCCTCACACCCCAGTCCAGGCCCAGGCCCCCCAAAGACAGTCAGGCCTCCCCTGCCCACTCTGCCATGGCAGAAGAGGTGAAAATCACAGCTTACCCTAAGAGCACTGGGCCTAGACCCAGCCTGCGCCCTCTGAGGCTGGAGGTGAAGCGGGATGTCAGTCAACCTACCAGGCAAAAGCAGGAGGAAGATGAGGAAGAAGAGGAAGAAGAGGAGGAGGAGGAAGAAAAAGAGGAGGAGGAAGAGGAGTGGGGCAGGAAGAGACCAGGCCGTGGCCTGCCATGGACCAAACTAGGGAGGAAACTGGACAGCTCTGTGTGCCCCGTGCGGCGTTCCAGGAGACTGAATCCAGAGCTGGGCCCCTGGCTAACATTCACTGATGAGCCCCTAGGTGCTCTGCCCTCGATGTGCCTGGCTACAGAGACCCACAACCTGGAGGAGGAACTGGGCAGCCTCACAGATGATAGTCAAGACCAGCAGCTCCCCCAGGGATCCCAGATCCCAGCCCTGGAAAGCCCCTGTGAGAGTGGGTGTGGGGACACAGATGAGGACCCAAGCTGCCCACGGCCCCCTTCCAGAGGTAGTCTGTGGTCCACAAGAAAGGGTGGGGTGGGCATAGCATCCCCACTGGGAGCTGGGATCTCTGCGTTCTAGCCGTCAGTTTTATGTGTTGGATGAGGGTTCTATCTTCTCTCCACTGCCCCTTCTATACAGTGGAGTGTTGGGCAGATCTGCTACACCTGCTCTTTGAGATTTTCATCATGCCTATCAAAGCACTGCCTAGTAAACAAAGAACAGGAGGCCTGCTTCCATGGGGTTAGGGGAGAAGGTCATTAAAATAGTAAACTGAGCTAGGCATGTTGATAAACACAGTACTTAGGCAGGGGCAGGAAGATACAGAGTTTGAAACCAGCCTGGGCTACATATGCAGATCTGTTCCAAATAAAAAGCAGAGACTGAGGACCTAGGCTCAGAGCTCTTTAGTGAAAGATCCCTCTCCAAAACCATCTAGAATCAGCTTGGGCCCTGGGGCCTCAGGCTCAGAATGCCTGGCCATTGTTTGGTCACCAGGGGTTGCCTCGCTCATCCCTATTTCTGCAAAGAAAGGAGATCTACTGTCTGGGAGCCAGCAATGCAAGGTGTATTTGAATGACCATTCCCCTAGATGGGCAAGGCCATGTGTCATGTGAAAGGGCAGCTGTGCATGGTGCCCCTGGAAATGTGAGGACCCCCCCCCCAGGGGAGAGTGTTCATGATGATGTATGTGGGGAGTCTTACCTCTTTTTCTTTCTTTCTTCTTTTATGTCTTTTCAGACTCCCCCAGGTGCCTCATGCTGGCCTTGTCACAAAGGTAGATTTTTTTTTAAAAGAAATTATTGGTATATTATTCTGTGAGATTAAGATGTGTGTGTTTGGGTGGGAGGTCATCAGCCCCTGAGCCCTGCCCTGATCGCCATCTCGAGCCCTCAAGATCCAGACTCCTTCCAAATGGAGCGTGTTTTAAGGAGGTAGCCTCCTCAAGTTGAGGGGAAAGATGGAGGGTCAACCCGCTTCCTAAGCTGTTGCCTCCAGGACTCTGAAAAGTCTTCTCTGGGGTGGGGGTACTGGAGGCTGCCAATGCTGTCAGATAGGAGCAAGTCCCTTCCCTTTCTGCGTCTCAGTTGCTCCATCTATAAAGCAAGGAATCTACACCAGTCTTTGCCTGTATTTCCCCCAAACTGCAACTTGAGTTTCTTTAACAGCCAGGATAGGGCCCCCCAGCAAGTTCCCTCTAGGCCCCTTCCCATGATAGAACCAGGGTCTATCACAAAGTCCTTTGCTCCCCCCAAAAGTCTGGGGCTTGACCAGTCTCTTCCCTTTCTGTCCCCTCTGCCTCTACCAGCGACCCTCTTGGCAAGAAGAGCTATGAGGAGTCCTTGACGGTGGAGCTTTGTGGCACGGCAGGTGAGCTAGGGGTTCAGCTGGTGGGGTGCCTGTGGGGAGCGGGTAAGGCCCTGGGCAGGAGCACTTCTGACCACTGCCTCATGAGCTACCCTAGCATTGAGATGTGTGGGGAGCATGCTGGGAGGAGGATTAAGGCCCAGGGTCAGCCCTTCACTGCTGGTACCAGCAGCTGAGGTGATGCTGAGGTCAGGAAACAAAGACACAGCTCTGGAGGAGACCATAGTCTGGTGAGGGTAACCGCTCAGGAGCATGGTTTGCCATGTGCTTGTTTCAAAGTATGAGCAGGAACTCTGCTGGCGTAAGAGGGCCAGTGTGGCCTGGTCAGACTGTGGTGTACCCAGCACAGGGGGCCACTGAAGGGTTGAAGGGCCAACAGGCATTGGGAAGACTAGCCAAAGAATTGGTGTAAGTGAAGGCGTGGTAGAAGAGAAGTACAGGGTATAGTTGTGGTCCCCTGGTCTAGCCAAAAGAAACAAGTGGGGATGAAGAAAGAGCATCCCCAAAGGACCAAAACATAGAGGTGTCTGATGCCTACCTTATAGGCTTTGGAAGAAAGGAGTCGGCATTTTAGCAAGCCCCTGGTGCACTGGGAGGAACGGATGACAGAGTCAGAGCCAGTAGCATCAGGGACACTGAGGATGTGGTTTTACCAGAGGCACCTGCCTGTTCTGTGTTGGGGTACTCCTGAGGCAGGGGTATTTACACAATTAGCTGTAAGACAAGGACAGATATCTCTGACTGGACACATTAGCTGCCATTGCCAAGTCTCAAAGGGATGGCCGATGCCTCTCATCCTAAGAACAGGAGGACTCTAGGCCTGCATACAGGCTTAGGCAGCAGCGTGGTGACCAGTTAGAGACGCCTGCCATCTACCTGTAGGAATGTTGTAGCGGACAGCCACTTGTTTGCCCTCTCAGACGGAGCTCTTACTGTCCTCCGAGGCGACCTGCCATTCCCTCACCTGTCTCTCCTCTTGCCTGGGTAGGACTCACTCCACCCACCACACCTCCATATAAGGCCATGGAGGAGGACCCCTTCAAGCCGGACACCAAGCACAGCCCAGGCCAAGACACAGCTCCCAGTCTCCCCTCCCCTGAGGCTCTTCAGCTCCCAGCCACCCCAGGGGCCTCCCACAAGCTGCCCAAGAGGCACCCGGAGCGAAGTGAGCTCCTGTCCCACCTGCAGCATGCCACGGCCCAGCCGGTGTCCCAGGCTGGGCAGAAGCGCCCCTTCTCCTGCTCCTTTGGAGACCACGATTACTGCCAGGTGCTCAGGCCAGAGGCTGCCCTGCAGAGGAAGGTGCTGCGGTCCTGGGAGCCGGTTGGGGTCCATCTTGATGACTGGCCCCAGCAGGGTGCCTCCCTGCCGACTGAAACAAAGACCCCTAGGAGGGAGGCAGAACAGAGCTGTGACTCTACCCCTAAGGACAGCATGCAGCTGAGAGACCATGAGATCCGTGCCAGCCTCACAAAGCACTTTGGGCTGCTGGAGACCGCTCTGGAGGAGGAAGACCTGGCTTCGTGTAAAAGTCCCGAGTACGACACCGTGTTTGAGGACGACAGCAGCACCAGTGGCGAGAGCAGCTTCCTGCTGGAGGAGGAAGAGGAGGAGGATGAAGGAGAGGACTCGGGGGTCAGCCCTCCCTGCTCTGACCACTGCCCCTACCAGAGCCCACCCAGTAAGGCCAGCCGGCAGCTCTGTTCCCGCAGCCGCTCCAGTTCTGGTTCCTCATCCTGTAGCTCCTGGTCACCAGCCACCCGGAAGAGCTTCAGGTATGCTTGATGGCCCTGGGGAGAGGGGTATCTGAGCAGCCACAAGGTGCCAGAGGGGGAGAACCCTAGGAATTGGCTTTGAAACTGGGGTTGCATCTCCACGTGGGGCCGTAGCCCTAGTCAGAAGCCCATGAGATGGGCTTCACAAGAACCAGCCTGTCTGAACCAAGTCAAGGCTGGCAGGGTCTGTGGGAAAGGAAGAATTCTTACCGTCTGGCCACCTGCTGCTTTAGATCCTAATGAGCCTGAGCCTTGTTTTTTGTTTTGCATTCGTCAAGAGATAGTTGGGGTTTTTTTGTTTGTTTGTTTGTTTTTATGCAAACACACACACACACAGCCACATAGTTGAAAAGCAACTTGGTGTTAATGTGCTGAAGAAGGGTGGGTGTAATTTTAGCCTATGCTCTGAAAAACACCCCGGGTGAAAGCAGTGCTGAAGTTTCTCTCCAGCTTGGCCTTGCATTATTTGCTGCTGTGAGCCGACCCTTTAAAGACCCATGGGAGCCATGGAGCCTTAGGAGCCCTTTTGAGCATCCTGTCTTTGAGCCCTGGACCTGGAAAGGGTTTCTATTGCTGTGATAAAACACCATGACAAGCCAGGCGGTGGTGGGCGCACGCCTTTAATCCCAGCCCTTGGAAGGCAGAAGCAGGCAGATCTCTGTGAGTTCGAGGCCAACGTGGTCTACAAAGTGAGTTCCAGGATGGCCAGGGCTGTTATACAGAGGAATCTTGTCTCGAAAAAACAAAACAAACAAACAAACAAAACAAAACACGTCACAAGAAGCAACTTGGAGAGCGGTAAGGGTTTAGTTCACTTTCCAACTCTCAGGTCATACCCCAATCACCGAGGGGAATCAAGAATTCAAGGCAAGAACCTTGAATTTGGCAGATTTGAAGGAGAGCCGCTCCTGCTTGCTTTGATCACAGCAGGTAATGGGACCAGCTCTGTCTTTGGGAGGCTCTCAGCTCTGTGCTTGAGGTTGCCTGGATGGCCACTAGATGGTAGTCTTCAGCCTGGAGCAGAGCCGTGGAGTTGGTGGGGGTGGGGGTGGATTTGTTAAGATGTTGTTGCTGCTGCTGCATCAGGGATATGCTGAGTATCTGAGTCTGTGGGTGTGGCTAATTTGCCTTCCTAACAAGCTTTCAAAGCCCTGTACTCTGAGGTCAGAGTTCAGACATAGATGCCTCTTTCTGGATTCAGCTTTATGTGCATACATCTCTACCAGCTACACTTAGCTCTTCGAGGACCCCAAGAAAGCTAAAGCCACTCTCCTCATCAAACTACGTTTTAGAGGGTTCATAAAGAACGCCCCGCAAACTGGTGTGAAGAAGCGTTGAGTTTAGGGTTAGCTACAGATGGCTTCCCCAAGGTTTCACTTACAAGCCGCCAGCACAGTGGTCTTGCAGAACCCTTCAAGGCTTGCTAGCAAGTTCTTTTATCCTTTCCTGGGAGTCTGCCGAGACGTTCCTTCACCCTGAAGGTTTGTTCCTAATGCCACCGAAGTTTCCCCAGTGTTGAACCCATCCACCAGGGCCAGCCCTAGAGTTCTTGAGCACTTCCTTTCCCACCTGGCCCATAGATTTGAACAGGGTCTGCACTCCAGAGCCCCAAAAGTTGAGACCAGACCTTCCTTGAGACTACAGATTCCCTGTTTCCTCTTCTCAGATGTATGCTTGGTGTAGGTCTAGCCATTTCTGTTCACTGAAGAGGGTGACTCAGTTTCCCCAGTTCCTGCTCAACTGCCCATAGAGCTATATATCTGAGAAGCCTGGAAAACCACCCCTCAGTCTTCCCTAAACCAACTTTCTTTCCCTTGGCTATCAAGAAGTGTGTGGAGGCTAGCTGAACAGTGCCAACTTAATCCCCTGACTCCCAGTCTTCATCTAGAAGGGAAGGCCCGCCAACTGTAATCTCAATGAATAATAATTCTTGACCGAAGAGCGCTTGAAAGCATTGCCTTCTGTTATCCTATTTAGTTAAGCATCTCAGAGGCAGTCAGAGGACACACATGTTTCTTATCCCCATTTTATAAATGAGGAAACCGAGGCCAGAGAAGATAAATTTAAAAAAATGAGCGGTACTAATCTAAGCATTTAAGTGAATTTTATTTACTGCTCACAAACGACCGAGGAGGAGGGCACAGTTGGGTTTATACCTATTTTTCAGATGAAGAAGTGAGTCAAGGGGCTGGAGAGATGGCTCAGAGGTTAAGAGCATTGCCTGCTCTTCCAAAGGTCCTGAGTTCAATTCCCAGCAACCACATGGTGGCTCACAACCATCTATAATGGGGTCTCCTCTTCTGGCATGCAGGCATACACACAGACAGAATATTGTATACATAATAAATAAATCAATAAATATGAAAAAAAAGATCTATTTTAAAAAAAAAAAAAAAGAAGTGAGTCAAGAGGATTTGTTGGCTGACCCAAGGTCACCCTCCGCAGGGAGGTAGTGGAACAGGGCTTAAGTTGTGTGCTTCAAATGCACACATCCCCTTATCCTCTATGCTGTATTTTTTAAAAAGACTCATGGGGAAGGGCAGGCCATGGGTGGAGCTGCCTCCCCATGAGGACAAGAGGAGATGGTGAGTTTTACAATGGACGAGCCTGTTCCAGAGCTGGAGTAGGAGCCATCAGAGGGCAGTGGCTCTAGAGTAGACCTGATGCCAGCTCTGGCTTCTCCCATTTCTAGTTTTGGGCAAGTCTAGCTGGACTTTGAACCTCACTCAGACTTTGTTTTGGAAAATGGAAATATAAAATAGAAATATAAGACTTGGGATTTTTTTTTTCATCCAGTCAGTAAGGCAAGGAAGAGAAAGGCTTTCTATCCCTAACAGTAGAGAGAAAGGTGAGGCCCAGGACTCTCAGCCTGGGAGCCAGTGGAGGACGCCTGACCAGTGTTCAGTCCCACAGAGTCGGGCTGGGTTTCTGCAGGAGTGAGACTGAGTACTATATCTGGCTTGTTTACTGACAGACGTGAGAGCAGAGGTCCCTGTTCAGACGGAACTCCACGTGCCCGGCATGCCAGGAAGCGGCAGGAAAAGGCCATCGTAAGTAATCTGGGGGTCTCTGGGCCTAGAGCAGATGGGGGCAAGCCAGAGACATCAGGAAATGCTAAGCCCACCAGCCTTCCACCTCTGCCTAGGGAATAACGGACCGTAGCCTGCATGGAAGTCTTAACTAGGTATCTTATTTGAAAATAACAAGGGTAGGCAAAGCTGCTAACGTTAGCACCACGCAAAGCCAGCACTTGAGTGACCTTGGTATACAGTGGGTGGTCACTCCACTTAGCCTGAGGGACTCTGAAAGGATCAAACAGGTGAAGGTCAAGTAGAGATAGGCTGGGCAGACCAGGTCACAGACTGCACCTTTTGTGTGACCTTGGACAGTGGCCAGCTTCCTTGAGCCTCAGTTTATTCATCTGTACACAGGAGAGTTGGGTCCTTATGCTTCATATGGGGTCCCTCAACAGGCCGATTCCATCTTTCAACCACCTGGAGGATCCTTTTAGAGCCTGTCCCTAGATACCAGGGCTGCCCACAAAGCTGTACTGGGAGCCTGCCAGTTACATCATAGCCCTAGAAAGGAGGGAGAGAAGGTATAACAGAAACACAATAGGATAAACAGCCTCCCTGGTTGCCATGCTTCGGAAGGTGGGTGTGTGGGTGCACAGCCTGTGTAACAGGTACTTAAGACGACAGGTAAAGCCAGGCACTCAGGAGGCAGAGACAGGCAGATCTCTGAGTTCAAGGCCAGCGTGGTGTACAGAGCAAGTTCCAGGACAGCCAGGGCTGTTACACAGAGAAAACCCTGTCTCAAAACAAAGATAAAAAACAAAAACAAAAACAAAAAAACCCAAAAAACTACAGGTAAAGTCAAGCATGGTGACATATGCTTTTAATCCCAGCACTTGGGAGGTAGGGCTCTATCCACAGAGGCAGGTTGGTTTCTGTCAGTTCAAAACCAACTGGTTTGCTGGGTGGTGCTGGCACATACCTTTAATCCTAGCACTCGGGAGGCAGAGGCAGGCAGATCTCTGTGAGTTCGAGGCCAGCTTGGACTATAAGAACTAGTTCCAGGACAGGCATCAAAGCTATAAAAAACCCTGTCTCAGAAAAAAAAAGAAAAAAAAAAGAAAACAAAACCCAAAAGAAAACCAACTGGTTTGTTGGGGTCAGAGTACACCAGAAGGGGAGCTAATGAGACGACCATTAGGCCATAGGAGCCACCATTTTATCTTTTATCCTCTCTCTGACTCCAGCAATGTTGCTGCTCAGCCAGGCCTAAACAGAGACTCCATGAGAATAATAATGGGCTTCCTCTCCATCCTCTTCCTTGAGCAGGGCGAAGGCCGCGTGGTATACATTCGAAATCTCTCCAGCGACATGAGTTCTCGGGAACTAAAGAAGCGCTTTGAGGTGTTCGGCGAGATCGTAGAGTGCCAGGTGCTGAGGAGAAGTAAGAGGTGAGTTAGGAACAGCTGTTCTGAGTGGGAGAACACAGGGGGCTGGGAGGGATGTGTGGGTAAGAGGTGAGTTAGGACCAGCTGTTCCAAGTGGGAGCAGGCAGGGGCTGGGAGGGGTACAGGTGGGAGAAGGACCATGATGAATCCCGCTGACACGTGACCCAGTGCCAGCTCATTTCCATGCATTCTGTCATCTCAACATCTGGCACTACCAAAACCCAGCCATTCTGCTTTCCTTTCTGGAAGATCTCTGCCAATTTAACAGGGAAGAGAGCTGAAGCCCCTGGGCATGTCAAGGCTTTTGTGTAGACAACCACGCGGCCACAAAAATGCCCTTAGGCAGCTTGAAGATGCCCTTGTTTGACGACCTCACTGTGACACATCTCTACCTTACTCAACAGCCTCCCTTCCTCTGCAGCAAGTCCTGGGGCTGCAGTCTGCTAAGCAACCCTGGCTTGTCCTCATGAACATAGGGGAGCAGATGTTTATCTGTAAGGGAATCCACCAAAAGTTAAGTTGTCTTAAAAAAAAAAAAAGTTCGCTATAGATGCCACTGATTGAAAAGTATTTCCAAATTATCTGCTATCATGCCTGCAAAGTAAGTTATTAAGGAGTTTTAAATCCTGATTTAACAATAATCATAGTAAAAAGTGTTAGCCAGAAAGTCTTCTCTTGTTTAATGGTCATTCCATATCTCGTCTCCATTTTGACGGCTACTGATATAGTTCGCTTTCCCTTGCTATGCTAAACACTGTGACCTAAAGGAAAGGGTTTATTTCTGCTTACTGCTTACTCTATCATGAAAGAAAGTGAGGACAGGAACTGAAGCAGAGGCCATGGATGAGTGCTTCTCATTATCCTTGTTCCCTGTGGCTTGTTCAGTTTTCTTATACAATCCCGGAGCACCAGCCCCTGAGTGGTACCACCCACAGTAGGATGAGTCCTCCCACATCAATCATCCATCAAGAAAATGCCCGACAGGTCAGTTTGATGGAGGTGGTTCCTTCATTGAGGTTCTCTCTTCCCACATGACTCTAGTCGACAGGAACGAACCAGCATACTACTATTAAAATTGAAATAAAGAAGAGCTGGGAAGGATGTGGGAAAAATGAAGCCCATGTGTCTTAATTCAGATTTCTACTGCTGTGAAGAGACACCATGACCACAGCAACTCTAATAAAGGAAAGCTGACTTACAGTTTCAGAGGTTTCATGGCAGGACATGGTAGCATGCCAGCAGACATGGCGCTGTAGAAGTTGAGAGTTCTACGTCTGAATCTGCAGGCAGCAGGAAGAGCAACTGAGGCAACATGGTCTAGCTTGAGCCTCTGAGACCACAAAACCCACCCCAGTGACACACTTTCTTCAACAAAGACACACCTCCCAATAGTGCCACTCCCTATGGGCCAAGCATTCAAACCCATGAGTCTATAGGGAGCCATACCCATTCAAATCACCACATTCCACTCCCAGGCCCCCATAGGCTTTTATCCATAACATAATGCAAAATGTATTTAGTCCTACTTCAAAAGTTCCCACAGTCTATCATAGTCTCAACAATATTTAAAAGTCCAAAGTTCAAAGTCTCTTCTGAGATTCATACAGTCTCTAAACTATAATCCCCTATTGAATGAAAAAATCAGAAAGGGATCACTACTTCCAAAATAGGGTGGCACAGGATATACATTACCATTCCAAAATGGAGGAAAGGGAGCATAGTAAGGAAATACTGTAAGTAAGCAAGACCAAAACACAGCTGGGCAAACTCCAAACTCTGCATCTCCATGTCTGATGTAGAAGCACTCTTCAGACCTCCAACTCCAGTCAGCTTTGTTGACAACACACTTCTCTCTTGGCCTGGTTCCACTCCCTGTTAGCAGCTCTCTTTGGCAGGTATCCCATGGCTCTGGCATCTCCAACATCTTGGGGTCTCCAAGGCAATCCAGGCTTCATCTTCACAGCTTCAGCACCATGGCCTCTCTAGGCCTCCATGCAGGGACACCCCTGACACACACCTGACCTTGGGGTTTCCTTAGTCATGGAGGGAGAATCCATAATCCCTTTCTTCTGTCCTTGACTCTAAAGCCAGAACTGTCTGGCTGAAGCTACCAAGTTCTGATGCTTGCTGGGGTTGGAACATTGCCTCCTCATTCAATTACATCTTCACTAATTTTCTGTTTTTTGATGATTTACTTCACTGCCTAAACTTGGCTATTCTGGAATTTGCTCTGTAGATCAGGCTGGCCTCAAACTTAGAAATCTCCCAGCCTTTGCCGCCTTTTGAGTATTGGGCTTAAAGGTGTACAGCATCACACCTGGGCCTAAGGTGTTCTTTAATTCCTTTTTGCAAGTTGGAATCTTAGCTGGATGGAATCTTGCCCTGAGGTCACCATTCCCTGTATTCCATTTCTTAATCTGTTTATCTCCTTGGACACAGTATTTAGCTTCATTTCACTTTCTAGTATTCCTTTCTTCCTCAGATTGTACATTATAAATCTTTATAAGTGTTAACACTAGTAACCACACGACAGAGTCTAAACTAGGCTGTTTTGAGATTCCCTTTGCCAATGGAATTAATCCAAAACTTTAGCCTCAGGCAGCGTCTTCAGATAAGGGCAAAACCAGGCACATTCTTTGCCAAAATATCACAAGAATGATTTAGGCAACACACTAAAATTCTTCTCCTTTGAAACCTCTTGATCCAGGCCCCCATAGTTCAAATCACCCTTAGTACCACTGTCTTCCATGTTCCTAATGTTGGACTCTAGTGTCCAACCCGAGAAGGAGTCGCCCCCAGAGACCACCTCATACACCACAGCCGATGCAAAAGCATGAGGATTTTATTAATCCTGTCATGACAGGGTCCCTCAGCATTCGGGAAGCCGAGAGACCTCAAATAGCTGGTACAATCTACTTTTAAAGGAGAAGGCCCCATAGAAACAAGAGGGGTTGTTCCTTGACCATTATGATGGGCTTGTTCGAGAAGGGCTAATACCAATAATTGGCTGGAGAGCTATTGTCAGATCAGATGAGGTAAGAGGTCATTTTGACCCTGTTTCCCAGGGGACTGAGTCAAAACATACGTGTATGGGTAATTGTTCAGGAACTGGGTACGTGCATGTGTAGCTGTTAGGTCCTCGGTTCCCAGGGGAGGAGGGGAAGCACTGAGGCACAGAAGCTGAGAGGGTTCAGAATTGTCTTAAAGTCTTACACTACTAGGATGGGTTCATTAAGCAGCATTCCACTGCTTTCCTAATCCAAAGTCCCAAAACCATGATCAGGCCTAACCCAACAACACCTTAGTCTCTGGTACCGACTTTTGTCTTAGTTAGGGTTTCTATTGGTGTGAAGAGACACCATTACCATAGCAACTCTTATAAAGTTGACATATAAGGAAGACATTTAATTAGTGATTGTTTGGCAGTGTGCAGGCAGACGTGGTGCTGGAGAAGGAGCTGAGAGCCCTGCATCTCGATCCACAGTCAGTGGAAGGGAAAACTGTATTATACTAGCCAGACTTGAGCGCATAGGACCTCAAACCCTACTTCCACAGCGACACACTTTCTCCAACAAGACTATACCTTCTGACAGTGCCACTCGTTATGAATCAAGCTTTCCAATGCATAAGTTTGTGGGGGTTACCCTGTTTAAACCACACCATGTAAGGTATTAGAGGAATATAAGGTGACATCACTAATACTGGAAAACATTATAACACTTTTTTAGAATAAGTGTAGAACTATTATGTGATCTAACAATTCTACATATGGGTATATAGTAATATATTTAAAAGAATTACAAACAGGATTGCAAAGAGATAGGACACCCATGTTCATAGCTTACAACAGCAGAGAGGTGAGAATAATTCAAATGAAGTATGTATGCATAATGGAGTATTATGCACTCCTAAGAAAGAAGCAAAACATGCTTCACATAGATGAATATGTGTGGATATCCATTAAGACAGTATGATAAGGGAATGGGCTAGTCAGAAGAAAACCAATGGTGCTATGCTTACACTTAAATACTTAACAGAAACAAAGCATGAAATGATTGTTGCTGGAGGTGCAGGGGTAAAATGGAAATACTACTTAATGGATTTTCTAGGTTTACTACTTAGAAGATGAACTATTTTCTGTAGATCACACCAGGTATGGCAGTACACACCTGCAGTCCCAGCCCTGGAAAGCTGGAAGGGTGAAGACTGAGAATTTGAGGACAGTGTGAATTACAGATCAAGTTCAAGCCTAGCCTGGGCTATCCAGTAAGGTCTATCTCAGGAAAACAAAGCAAATGAAACGTTTTTCTAGAGACTCGATATACAACAATGTCTGTCTACTTAATAATATTCAACTGTCCAGTTAATTGTCCAGTTAAAATGGTAACTTTTATGTTATAAAGTTTGGCCACATTTTTTAAGTCACTACACAAACAGAAGTTTGCAAAGTTTTATGCAGTTTTCATGATTTCGTGCAGACATAACACAGAAAAACAAAGTGATCTCCAAAGAAAAGCTCAGTTTGTTAGGATTATTCAAGTGTATAGACTCCTTCAGGGGAGTCTGGACAGATAAGTATTTTCAGACATTCATAGAGGCAGAAGGGTTCAAGTTTGGCCCTGAGGGAGCCAAGCGTCAGTACTGATGATTCCTATAGATGTTTGTTAAGACTCCCCTTGTTGGCCTACCCTGAGTCATAGGGGCTCAGGCAGTTTGGGTGTCAGAGGACCCTTGGCTGCTTGGTTGAGCTGAACTATCAGTGCATTGCTGGCTGGTGGTCTGCCTTGCCTTGAATCCTCCCTAGGCAGGCTTGCTTCTAGAGCTCTAAGCTCATGTCTTAGCAGCACCTGGGGAGCAGAAATCACTCCCGCTGTTCCAGCAGACATCTGGGATAGGCCTCTGGGATTTAGCTTTGGCTGTTAGGTTCATCCTTGAGCAAATTACTACATTCAGGAAAGTACTGTCCTGTGACTTGATGTTCTCTCTCTCTCTCTCTCTCTCTCTCTCTCTCTCTCTCTCTCTCTCTCTCGAGGTAGGGAGTGGTGACTGGACAGGCAAACTAACAGGTGCCATCAGTACCAGTTAAGATGGGTCAGAAACATCAACAGTATTAGATAAAGTGAAGGACAAGTTGGCAGTCAAGGAAACGAAGGCTAAAGCTGTCTTTAAAGGGACTAGAATAATGATTCTCAACCTGTGGGTCACAACCCCTTTGGGGGGTCAATGACCTTTTCACAGGGGTCACATATCAAATATCCTGCACATCAGATATTTGCATTATGATTCATAACAGTATCAAAATTATAGTTATGAAGTTGCAATGAAAAGAGTTTTATGGTCACATAAATAATTTTAGGGCCACGACATGAGGACCTGTATTAAAGGATCGCAGCATTAGGAAAGTTGAGACCCACATCTAGAGGATGGCAGAGTGGAATGGATGGGGAGGAGGCATAGCAGAAGCAGAGGAGTGATGAGGGGGATTGGGGAGTGTTAAGAGCATCGGCCTCATGATCAAGAGATTTGTGAGAGTCCCTGCTGAGCTACATGCCATTGGGTGGAACCCTGAACTTCACGGGCCCTGTTTTCCCTGGGGGAGGAAGTCATGGCAACACCCCTTCACACAGTCATCTGAATATGTGACAATACACGGTGTCCAGCAACATTCAGCGGTCCCACTGATCCTGTTGTCATCACATTGCAGAGGCTGGCCTGTCAAATGTCATTGTCCCTCATCGGTGAGAAGGCATGCAGCATGGTTTTCCACTCCTCATCCTATGATGTGTGCTCTTTTGATGTCCACCAGACTGGCCTAGAAACACCCTCTCTTATCCTATCCTCTTCTTCCAGAGGTGAGAAGCACGGCGTCATCACCTTCCGGTGTTCGGAGCATGCTGCCCTGTCCCTGAGGAACGGCGCAACCCTGAGGAAGCGCAATGAGCCCTCCTTCCACCTGAGCTATGGAGGGCTCCGGCACTTCCGCTGGCCCAGATACACTGACTACGGTAAGAGAGCAAATCCTAACTGTATTCTAACGAGTCCCAGAACATGAGGCACAATGCCTTCCTTTAATGACACCTAGACTGAAGACCCCTCTGGACATGGCCCTAAGTCAAGCTCCTGCCCGCTGTTACTCTGCAGTCCCTTTGCCTGTGGCTGCCATGTTGCTCTTGTTCTGGCCTCTGGTCCTGTGAGTGACTCTAACCACACAGTCACCTTCCTGCTCTTACAGGAAGGTGCAGTCGGTGCCCTCAGCCGCTCAGCAGCACCATGGCTGTCCTACTTTTTTACATTCACTCCGTGATGACCCTTGAACAGGCAGCAGCTTTGCCATTAATAGGTGACAGTGTTCCTGCACCGTCATCATGCCCTTGCTGTTTGTGTCCAAGTTGGTCAAATCCCAAGAAACACGACCTGTAGAGGAGAGCCCATGGTAGCCTTCAAGGTACAGCGTTGAGTATCAGGAGAGCTAGGTGGGTCCCAGGTCAGGCGACACTCCACCTGACTACAGTCCATTATGAGACTGTTGCCCGTCTGCATGAGATAGGTTTATTAGCATTCTTCTGTGACTGACTAGCAACACTGTATCGTGTTACTAATCCGTTACTAGTTGGTGGGAAGGAGTAGTAACAGTGTTGCTAGCTGGGACTGAGAACTCACAGTATTACTAGTTGGTGGAGGGTGTTGACGTAAGTCCATTTCTAAGAAGTTGGCTGGAAACGAGTTGTAGGGTGTTCTGTTCAGGGACCCATTGCTCTACTGCAGGGCTACTCTTGAGATCTTGTCAACATGGTAGAAAGGTCACAGCGGGATGACAGTTGATACCATGGTAGTACCCATTCCTGCACTGTGACACCCTGGCCATCCCAGCTCTGTGAGGCCCGCCCTCAGTGGCAGGTTTGCTGGTTGGGACTGAGTTTCTCACCGACCTTACCTCTCACCGACCCACAGATCCCACATCAGAAGAGGTCCTTCCCTCATCTGGGAAAAGCAAGTATGAAGCCATGGATTTTGACAGCTTACTGAAAGAGGCCCAGCAGAGCCTGCATTGATATCAGCCTTAACCTTCGAGGAATACCTCAATACCTCAGACAAGGCCCTTCCAATATGTTTACGTTTTCAAAGAAATAAGTATATGAGAAGGAGAGCGAGCCAATGCGCAAGCGTGAGAGAACACACGTGAGAGAGAGAGAGAGAGACTTGAATCTGCTGTTGTTTCCTTTTAAAAACAAATCAATGTTTACATTGAACAAAGCTGCTTCCGTCCGTGAGTTTCCATGGCGTTGATGTTCCACTGCCACATTAGTGCCCTCGCTTCCAGCGGATCGTCCTGGGTGCACCTCCAAGTGCTGTCAATCATCCTCTGCCCCTCCCGCCCGACTGACTTCCTTCTGTAGACTTGAGCTATGTTCCCCATAACATCTTCTGTCTGTAGTGTGTGATGATGAAATTGTTACTCGTGAGTAGAATCAGGATTAGAAACTCATTTTTAATTGAAGAAAAAAAAAGTATATCCTTAAAGCAAATGTATTTATGGCTCAGATATACTGTGCCTGGGGTTATCGTATTGCTTCCTCGATTGTTTAACTATGCACTGTCATGAGGTGTTTGCTACTGAGCTGCGCTGCTCCCCTGGTCATGTAGTCCTAGAGGTGCTGGGTGGCCACTACATCCCCCAGGAAAAATTGGCTTGCAGTCACAAGTAGGAAGAGTGGAGAGAGGTATCCAGGTATGCTCTACCAAGCCCTGGTTGGTATCTTTTATTTTGAGTGAGTTCCACTCAAGTTGTGATGAGAATCCCTTTCCCCTGTCCGACTCACACTTGGAGAGTGTCTGTCTGGAGAGCTCAGAGCCGTGAGTGCCTGTAGGGAAGGTGGAACAAGCTGTGTTAGACCCATTCCACAGGGAGAGAGGACAGCGCCCTGTGAGGGGAAGTATCTTGCCCAGGGTCCCATGGCCAGAGAACATACAGAGCAGTGTCCCACACCAAGCCTCCTGACTCCCAGGCTCCAGCCTCCTGCAGCAGTCAGCATAAAGATGCAAGAGCCAGAGGTTGGAAGAGTGGAGTTAGCTGAGGTGAGCAGCCTAGCAGCTTGTTGGAGAATTAGGTCAACAGTTGACTCACCAGCATTAAGGCAAATCCAAGGTCCATTCAGCGTTGGTCCTCTGTGTCCTGCGACTTGCACTGCCTGTGGATACCCCTCAAGGCTTTGAGACACCTACAAGTGGTACACAGACTTCACCTAGGAGCAGTCATTTGGGGCAGGGAGGGCAACTGGTAGACCATCCCCTATCCTGCTGCTGCCCTTACTGTCCCTCCTCTGTAAAGGTACAGAGTGGGGGGTGGGCAAGGCACTCCCATGGGGCGTTCATGGTGGGCTCCTCTTCAAACTGTTATGACTACTGTCAAAGTCATATCCTAGGGGCCCTTCATGAGGGAGAAGCAGCTAGGCAGAGTATCCATTCTAATGCTTCATTATATATAGATCAATTCCTCCTTGGTCTTGTGACATTTCTTTCTTTCATTCTCCCTCTCCCCCAATGATCTGCCAAATAAGAAAGTTTGAAGGTAGATAACTCATCAAATTCACCAAACTAAATTAATCTGCTGCTAATGCCAGGCTTATTCCTTTGAGAATTTGTGGTTGATTTTTTTTTTTTTTTTTTTTTTTTTTAGATTTTCAAATACCTCAGTAAAGAAAGTGAACCCTGATCTTAATACTTGGTGTTGGGAAAATTCTCCACCCATTGATAAGGCTGGAAGAGACTAGCTTTAGCAGAAATAGGAAAACAGGATCTGGGTGTCAAATCTGTTGGCCTCCCTAAACCCCAGTTTCCTTTTCTGTGAAATAGACTGAGGGGTACAATTGGACAGCAGATGTCCTAGCTTCGGCTTCAACAGTGTCTAGTCACAGTCGTGATTCCCATATCCTTGGTCAATGCAGACATACTTAATTGATCGTAACACTAATTTTTTTTTTTTTTTAGCCTGGTTGTGCAATTAGAATCTTCAACAGTGTTCTCTCTGGTCAGGCATTACTAATTGGTTGATGTTTCATTTGTCTGACATCCTGATGTAGTGGTAGTCTTTGGAAAACTACCATTGTAGAGCCATATGCTGGCTGGTTTTTATGCTGACCCATCCTTGTCATGACTTGATCCCTGAGAGGAGATATGCCCTTGAAGCCATTGCTTGGCAGAAGACTTCCCAATACTGTTGTAAAACACAAGAGTATAGAGAGGGGAAGGTGAAATAGCAAACAGGAATCTAATTGGTGGCTCCTAAGGATAGATACAAAAAGGGAGCAGCTTGAGCGGTGGCTCAGCTCAGCGGCTAAGAGCGCCTAACGCCCTTGTGCCAGGGGACCTGGGTTCGAGTTCCTTTGGCGCTAATAGCAATCAATTCATCAATAGATCAAAACAGGACTTTTCACAGCACAGGCCCAAACATTCTTTATAGCTGTGCATTGCCCAGCATATGGTGGGCACGTGGAAAATGGGTATAGAATGGTTACTGAGGTAAAAGAACAAATTCTTAGCAAACAGTTAAGTCTCTCTTTCCCCAGCCAGGGTTAACTGAGCTGCTCAGTCTGTTCCCTCAAAGTCACTTAGATGTCGGCTCTAGAGCAGAGCAGAGCCTTGAACCTGGCACTGATGCCCGATATACCACAGGTCAATGCTGGGAGCTAGTTTCTAGTATTCTCCACTCACCCTCTCATAAACACAGGCTCCCAGCTCTGCAAATGACCAGCCCTGTAGATGATCTCTCTCTGGAAGATTCACTCGGTGCTGCATATAATTTACCAAGGAGATGGTCAGGCCCCCTCCGAGACCACGAGACCATCTTGATCGCTTTTCCATCGAATCAAGGAGGAACCCAGAGGGAGCAGCTGCTACTTACTGGCAACCATCTCATTGTAGCTGTCCTAATGCGTCTCAGTGATGTTTATGTGTGATCGCCATACAGCTTCATATAGATTGTGTTGGCAGTCGCCCGGCGAGGACAAGCTCCATGTCATCTCTGTGCTGTGCTGGTATTTTTCTAGAAATGTCCAATCCAACCACTAAGTGGAATTCTTCCATCTCCTTCCTCGGTCAGTATAAGGCTGAACCATAGTCCTCTGGGGTAGGGGTAGGGCACAACTCTGGTTACTGAAGGAGAATGCGTCAAACAGGTGATGTGAGAGGAAGGAATGCAGCTAAGGTCCCTACTCCCATCCCCCCTGACACGCATTGTGGCCCCCACTAGAAAAATGCTTTGAGTCAGGGAGTGCCCATCCTATGCCTGTGTTTATCTGTTGATCTTGTATCATCTGATGGATAACAAGCCTCCAGGAGTGGGAGGAGCGCTCCAAGCCCGCCACAAAGACTTGACCCTCAAATCCTAATGTGAGAAGACTTTTACAGTAAGATGTCTTTTGTGACCTCAAGCCTTAGAGGTCAGTGTTTTGGGGGAAGCTGTGAGGCCAAAGGCCACTGTGCAGGTAGGAAATGGAGAGAAAGTGCAGACAGCTCTTTTGGCATGCGCAGCCAGCTCTAGTGGGGGGGCGGTGTCTGTCCCAGTCCTTGAGTTCAATTTGCCTCTCAGCTGATCCTACTGCTGCAGAAGCAGGGCACCTCTCTCTGAACCCGGGTCACCCTAAAGGGTATGTGATGTGATTCACTGAGGTCAAAAGTATTTTTCTTGACATTTGTTCTTTAGTGATTGAGATCACTTTGAGAAAGCCATATCCCAGGGTCATGTGTGGAAAGGGATTGGGTGTGTAGTCGTAAATAGAGTGAACCTGTTGGTGTCATTTGCCAAAGAAAAAGGGATGCCTTCATCCTTCCCACTGGGGCAGAAGGAAACTAACTAGTACTTATGTGCAATATGTTGACGATGCTGTGCTCGAAATTCCTGAGGGTTTTGCACTCAGAGGAGCTCCAGGGCTGTTTGAAGAGTCTGGGGATACAGGGTAAGCGCAGGGAGAGCCTGGGATAAAAACTTTCACGTACAGAAATGGCCTTGACCTAGAACAGATGGGAGTGTGGGCGGGGTGTTCCTGATGCTAGCTGCTGGCCCGGGACATCCGGGAAGTAGCTAATCAGGCACTTGCACTAGTTAATGAAAGCACTTTCAGAAACCTGGCACTTCCGCCTTGTTCCACATTCTCCTCTGGCAAATACGTGTATCCTTTATCTGTGTGAGGTGTTGTCCTAAGGCTGGGTGAGGGGATAGGGACGGGGCCAGCGTGAGGGAGAAAACGGGCATCTTTCAAGGCAGTAGCTTTGAGAGAGTCTGCACCTAGCCAGTCCTTGGCCGTCCTCTTCACTGGAAGCCCGAGAAACAGAATGATATGGGTTTATATCTTGGTACCCACTTTTGTAAAGAAAAAAAAAAACAGCCTAGCCAATTGCAACAATTGCAACACTTTGTGGCCCAATCATTTCACTCTAAGTTTCTTACTTGCTGTCTGACCTTTGGCTCCTGTTCCCTGAGCTAGCAAATGAAACTATCCAGTGGTAAAAGCATTCTCACCCTGAAGCCAGGGGAGCCCAGAGTTCCACTCTCTGTCTAGCTCAGGGTATGTACTGGGGGCAGGGGTGAGACACTTTCCACAAGGTCGTCAGCCTTCAACAGGATGAGATCCACATAGTCCTGGCTGAGGTGCCTAACATGAAGAGGCTAGCTTACCAGGACAGACCCAAGCCATAGTTCCTTGTGGGGATGGTAAGGAATTAACCCCTCATCAGGCTCGTTGACAACTTCCAGTCTTGCGTTAGCCTTGTCGTCGTCCCCACCGAACAGCTTTTAATCTGAATGTTGTGACCACTTGGCCGTCTCTTGCTTGCTTGCAGACAATACTAGCAATACACTTGTTTCCCCAAACAGCTCAGCTTAGACAGTTTTCACACATTGCTTTCAAATGATTGTAAAAACACATGGGGCAACAGGAGGCATGGATCACACTGCATATGTTTTCGGGCAGCTTTTGTTTTTTGAATTTTAACGGTAAAGCAGCAGTGACCAAGCCTTTGGGATTTGGGGAGACAGATCTTCACAAAGCCATTTCATCAGGATGCCTTGCACGTCAGAAGGAGTACGGACATCCAAATACCCAAATGGAGGGGCTTGCAACCTATGATTTTGTAGATGATCTGTCTCTACTGTACAACAGCTCCTCTGAAAGGTATTCATGTGACTTCAACCCCTCTGTGCCATATTATTTTTTTTGTCAAAGGATTCTCCAAGGAAGCCTCAGCAAGCCTCCTTGCTCCTTTTCGCTGGCCTTGGGTAGTGTCCTTGTGGAGGGGATTAGCCAGCACTTTGCCTTATCAATGTGTGGTCACCAGTCTAGTGGTCAAAGACTGGTGTCCACTGGCCACCAAGATGGAAGGCAAAACTTAAGGTCTTTTGATCAGTCACCATGGCGGCCAACGTTAGCTTGGCAATGAAACTCAATGATACAAATGAGTTGTTTTACGTGTTCAGTACCAACTCGGAACATCAGCAACTACCTAGATGCCTATACAGTGCGAAAAATGCATTGGTTATCCTGTGGTAGAGGAGATGGGGTTGAACCCTGTGTCCAGGTGTCCGGTGTGGTTTACTCTAACTGCAATACTGGCAGCCAAGCTGCCAACCCTGTTAAGTGAACCTCTGCTAGGTAGCTTACATGGTACCTTTGGGGCAAGCGAAGAAATTGGGTATGAGGATTAGGGGAGAAGGGGCCCTGGCCATGACCTTTGATATGGTCCACTGAATAGCCAAACAGGTTTTTTGTTGTTGTTCTTGTTCTTGTTTTTGTTTTAGGGTTTTTTTTTTTTTTTTGTATTTTGTATTTTAAAATCTTGTCAGGCGTTTTTGTGTTAGGAATAATAAGTCATAAATTATTCCCACCTTGGTTTCTGAAGGGGTGTTCTGATTCCAGTTGAAACAGGTTGGAGATCTCATGGGGAGCATGGTCTGGGGAGTCCATGGGACAGGGCAGTGGAGCGCTTGGGTTTCCAGGTGGTTGCTGGGGAAGATGACCCTCCGACGGTCTGCAGTGCTGTCAAGTACAGAGAGTCACGCTTGCCTCCTTGGCTCCTGAGTCCTGTTATCATGGGCCTGAGCACAGGCTTCTAAGAGAAGCAGCTGCTGAGGTTGAAGACAAGACTCCCTAGCTCCCAAGCCCCAGTTAGCAGATGCAATCAGTAGCTAGCCTTAATCGACTGGGCAAGGTAGTTCCTGTGCTCCCTCCCCGCAGTTCCAAATCTTGGACTCAAAACCCTTTTCTCTTAGTGTGACCTAGTGTGACCAGCAGCCTAGAGAATTTTGAGCAATAGGGAGCCAGGGCTTTCCCTGGCTCTGTGACAGGGTCAAACCAGGGAATGGCTAAACTTGAGAGGTTTTTGTCATACCCAGGGTTCTACTGTAGGGGGCATTATGTATTAGGGAGCTCAACAAGGTAACTGTAGCCTGGAGTATGTGAATGTAAGGTTGTGTTTGTGGGTGCGGGTGCTTGTGCGTGTGTGTGCGCGCGCGCGCGTGTGTGTGTGTGTGTGTGTGTGTTGTATTGATGCATTTCTTGAGAAAGGTGCAAGAATTTCACCTATACAGAGGGACACATCTGCTTTATTATTTATAATAGAAGCTAAAATTTAATTTTTTAAAGGACACTGCTAATGATTGAAAATCGAGTTTTTAGTTTTGCTATTTTTTTTAATTGGTAGAAGATTTTTATATATTTTTTCCCATTTCGTTGGGTTGTGTCCTTATTTATATAAATACTTTATCCGTGAGCGGCGAGGAAGAAGACTTCTTTGCTCTTAATTATTGTGGTTGTCATTGTCCCTATTTTATTTCCGGTGTGATTTATCTGTCTTACCTTCTAAATGAGAAACTGTTTTCCTGTCTTTGTACATTGTCAGAGTCTATAGTTTCGTAGATAATTTAACCAAATTGCTCTACGTATTATTATTCTGTGACTATAAAGTTCTATTTTAACGTCTGTAAATACTTCAGAACTGGTTTCTTTTCTCGGCCCCTGCTGGGAGCTATTGTTTACATCACAAAAGACTGTAGAATCTCTATGCTCATGTACTGTAAATAGTGATGTGATCTGCTTATATATAAACTGAACAAATACACTATGGAAATTAAAAAACACCACCCACAGTCCTGCCCAGGGGTGTCTTTCTTTATTGGTCCTGTGAACTAATTGTGGGGGTTGGGGCGGGGGGGGGGATGTTGGGGGGATGACGGGACAACAACACTCTATTCACCAAGTGAAGGAGAGAATCCAGATCCAGTCTTGCCTCAGAAAAAGTCCTGGCCGATGTTGGGTTTGGGCTTTTTTGTTTGTTTGGTTGGTTTTATGCTGGGAATTGAATCCAAGGTCTTGTGTGTTGGTACCATGGTGTTAGACCGCTATACTTTCTTATTTTCCTCTTGAGACCGAGTCTCACTAAGTTGCCCAGTCTAGTTCAGAACTTACTGTGTACCTCAAGTTGACCTCAAACTTATAATCCTCCGGCCTCATCCTTGTGACTAGTAGGAGCATAGTTAGAATCATACTGGGTCTCAGCCCAAGGCTGCTCTTCCAACCTCATCAGATATAGTGACAAAAATCAAGTCCTTTTAGTATCTATTAACTTAGGAGAACACTAGCTTCCAGTAGCCCTAAAGCCAAGAATGTCGTCAGACGGCGTTTTGTCCTGTAGAAAAGATGCCCTCATCTTGTACCTGATTCTCTGGTGTGTTTTAAACTTGCCTTGACTTAGGACTCTATTTATTCTGTAACACTTTAAAAACTTTGTAAAACTGTTTCCACGCTGGAACATGAAATTTGGAGTAACCTAAAAAAAAAAAAAAAAAAAAAAAAAAAAAAAAGCAAGCCCAGCAGGACTGATGCTGTATGCTCCAGGGCAACTTCTCTTCCAGTAGAGACATCTCTCTTCTCCTTGCCACTTAGTGCTTAGTGACTAAACACAGCATGCTTAGGGACAAGCCTCTGCTGGAAAAACCAGTGTCCTTAATGCCACTTACAACAGAACTGAAAACACAGCTCAAGGTTAAAAGATCGGAGTCCAGGCACATCCCGCCCTAACAGGACAGGACGCGTGCTCCCGAGGCCCAGAGAGATCAGCAGTGGAAGTCACAGCCTGTCTGTGCCAAAGGCAATGTTCTCTGATCTTGAACAACTTCTGGAAGAAGTCCAGGGACCTGGGCTGGAACTTGAACCCTACTCCTCCACTCTCTGGCCTTCAGTTTCCTGCTTTATTTAAAAAGGGCCTTTAGAGTAGGCTTGTGGTCCATAAACAGTTTGGAGGGAGATATGTACTTCCTTCTTCTTGAGGCAGCTTCTGCAGAACCAGTCCCTCAGTTGGGGAGGAAGAGATGTTTGATAGAAGGCAGTGGGGTGTTGTGGGCCACACCAGGGGATAGAAAAGATTAACAGAATAAGGGGCAGCGACCCTGTCTTTGCAGCAAGTCACTAATAAAAGGGACAGAAATGGGTGCTGACAGGTTACACCAGCTGCCTGTGCCAGCACACAGTGGGGGTGTTGACTAGCCCAGCTAATCTCACAGCCTCTGGGTAGAGCAAGGCATCTCTCTAAACCTTCAGTTTGGCCTTTGTTAGAGCTTTTAAAAAGCTGGGGGCGGGGAACAATAGAAACAAAGTTTCAGTGTGAGTGGTGGATGGCAGATACTTTTGACAGCTGTTTGTACTTGGTGGGTGAACAACTTTTAGGATCTTTTGTTGATTTCACCAGTTTCAACTGTATGGATGCTAACTCTGCCAGGCATTGCTGGCATACTTAGATTTGGTCCATTTTTAAGTCAAAAGGGCCTGTTGAACAGAAGATCGCCAACCGAAATCAATAGAAAATTCAAGAATAAAAAGTAGGCCTTAAGTAAAAAGAAAGCAAGCAAAAAGAAACAGGACAACTAAATTCAATATATAAAAACTGGATTAAGTTGAAGCACACCATCACTTTATTTGCTGTTACGTATGTAGTGTGTGTGCTTGTGTAAGTAGGTCCTAGGACAGAACTCAGGTCATCAGGTCTAGGAGGAGGAGCCTTTACCTGCTAAGTCATCATTTTGACCCCCAAACTCTTACGATTTTTGTCTTTGTTCTTTGGTTTTGTTTGAGACAAGGTCTCTCACACTTGTAGCCCAGCCTGGAACTTCCTGCGTAAACCAGTCTGTCACTGAATTTAGGGCAATGTTCTTGCCTCTGCCTCCTGAGTGCTGGAATTAAAGGGCGTGGTCCACCACACCCAGTACAAATAGTGTCTTACAGAGTTGTGACCATAGGGGGGGACATTGGTTCAAAGAAACAGACTCTAAATTGATCTCTATGTATAAAGCATTGATATAAGACTAGCAAGGACCTGGGGGGGGGGCTGGAGCTAAATAGCCTTGCACAGTGGACCCATGCTAGGCAAAATGGCAGGCTTTTCCACCTCAGGCATCAGTTCTCTTGAGAAATGCAGAATATCCTGCAACTGCAGAAAACCCTGGAGGAGCTGTCCGCTAAAGCCCCCACTCCTCCATTTGCAGCTCGTCAGAATATATTCCACAGCCAGTATGAAGCCTTCACCTTCTTCATGTGACAGTGTCGTGTTAGGAAAATGCTCTGTCCCTTTAAGGGTATGTGACTTTCTCCTTGAGATAGGGTCTAACTGTCTAGACCAGGACCTCTTAAACTCCTGCTCTTCCCATTTCTTTCCTTAGTGTGGGGATTACATGGGACCTTTAGAGACGCACAATTCTCCTAAAGACTATAGCAGAGGGAAATGATGTGTGTGGAAGTCACCTTTAATATTCCAGCTAAGTCGTGGGTAGGAAGGCTGAGAGTTTAACGCAAGCCTGAGCTACATGGTGGGATCCAGGAAGAAAGGAAGGAGGGGAAGGGGGAAATTTGGAAATGAATGTAAAAACACATGAAACAAATAGAACCACAGCTTGATGTTCAAATCTGGGGTTAAGTTTATGGGTATTTGAGGTATAATTCTCTGTTTTTGGAAATTAGCAAAAAAATTATGATAAACACTAAATTATAAGAACTTATATGAATTAAAGCGTTATAAGAACAAAAAATAAAGTAAGTCAAAATATGAAGTCTGGAATATAGGGCTAAACTCAATAGACATTTCAAGATTAAAAACAATCTCTAAACCCAGGCATGGTGGTACATGCCTTTAATCCCCACACTAGGAGGCAGAGGCAGGTGGGTCTCTGTGGGTTCAAAGCCAGCCTGGTCTACAGAGCGAGTTCCAGGACCGCTAGGGTTACACAGCAAGTTCCTGTCTAAAACAAAACATAAAAATAAAAACCAAAACTGCAACAAAACAATG
Organism: Myodes glareolus; assembly: GCF_982192425.1. Taxonomy (NCBI): domain Eukaryota; kingdom Metazoa; phylum Chordata; class Mammalia; order Rodentia; family Cricetidae; genus Myodes; species Myodes glareolus. The sequence goes on from NC_142038.1 coordinate 26,941,230, forward strand.
TCTAAAACCTCTTGATGATACAGATGCCTGCTGTATTTCCCATCAGTTCTCAACTCCTGATTCTTTAACTTTCCGAGAAGATGTATGGCTTTCCACTGGCCTGGGCGATCCCTTCCTTCTTGAGGGCTGTGCCCCCTGCCAGCCGTGCCCTCAGCTACTGGATGCAACAGGACTTGGATGTAGGTGCGCCCCCTGGGTTGGGGTTTCCTCCTGCCTGGTTCCCGGAAGCAGCTGTGAAGGACAGGAAAGCCCAAGGCGGGTCAGCGGGAGCTGCAGCAAACTCGCTTTTGACCTGTTTGGATGAAGCTCAAGGCTTGGCCTGAGCAGAGAGCAGACCGTGGGGGTGGGGTGGGGGTGGGGTCAGGAGAGGCAGGGAGACCAGAAGTGCTTCCCCGCTGAGAAGTAGCACAGGGGGACACATGGCAACCATGGCTCGGATGCCTGTGTGGCACAGGGAGCTGTGGGAACTGACATGGGGGAGAGAACACCAAGAGAAAAGTTATTGTTTAGCTTCAGCCACGATCATGGAAACATGTCTACTGGTGTGGCCAGATCTGAACTTTTTAAAAAGAAAAGTTGGCAATCTGTTTTTGTTTTGTTTTGTTTACATCTGGGGTGTCCCAACTTTAAAACGTGGACAAAAACTTCATATTTTAAGGACAAGCTCCTGGGCTAGAGGCATAGCTTAGGGACAAAGCACTTGCTTAGTATTCATTCATTTAGACTGTTTCCTTGAACCAATGTCACCCTATGGTCACAACTCTGTAAGACACTATTTGTTCTGGGTGTGGTGGACCACGCCCTTTAATTCCAGCACTCAGGAGGCAGAGGCAAGAACATTGCCCTAAATTCAGTGACAGACTGGTTTGCACAGAAAGTTCCAGGCTGGGCTACAGTGTGAGACCTTGTCTCAAACAAAACCAAAGAACAAGGACAAAAATCATAGAAGAGTTTGGGGGTCAACATGATGAATTCCCAGTCCTGCTCTTTTTAGAAAGGAAAAACTGTAGGGCCCTGTATTTCCACAAACATAGTTTTTGCAATAGCTAAACCCACCCATGAGGGCAGTGTTATATAAGACACCCTGGAGAGACAGCAAGGGTGTCCCCAATCTTTGAAATTGTTCTTTTTAAATCACCCCCAGCCTACCCATAGAAGAACTGGGGACCAACAGTGTCTATGCAGAGAACAGAGGATCATGTGCTCAGACACTCAAACATCGTGTGACAGGGGCAAGAAGCCAAGTCCTATGAGGAAGTAGAGCACACAAAGAAATGGCAAGCCTGGCGGAGGCGGAGTGCCTTGTGCGGGGAGCTGGGACAGACAATTCCATCTGAAGCTAGGGTCAGTTGTATGCTCTGGTTTCCTGATGTCTCTGCTCTACCCTGACTAACTTCTCTTCCAGCACACAGGCTGTTTCTCTGTCTCTCTATCTCTCCCTCTTTGCATTTATTAGTTGGAGGGCACACATGCCACAGCTCATGTGGCAGTCAGAGGACCACTTTTGGGAGTCAGTTCTTCCTTCCACTTACTGAGGCAAGGTCTCTTGTTTCTGCTGGGATTACAAGCCTATGTCCCTATGCTCGGCCATCTTTCACTAGTAGTATACAAGCCAAACCTCATGGTGGCAAAGCTGGGATTCAAATAAACAAGCAACTGTAACGTCAGCTTTTAAAATTCCTTCTAACTGAAAATTCTAGGCAAAAACGTCTGCAGGCTTAGAATTAGAATCTACCTTACGTTCTACGGTGGGATCCTAGCATCCCTCAGCCTCTCTCTAGGGACCAGATTCTGCCATGCATCTGACTGCGTGATTTGACTGCCATATCTTGCCTCCAGCAACCTCAGTACCCTCCCACACAGAATGGAGACAACAGTCCAGGCCCAAATGGACTGCACGCTGACTGTGTGCCTGGCCGGGACTCCACCTTGCCTCTTCTGCACACCTTGCTTGGCCGGCTCCTGCTTCTGCTTCTCCTCCTCCAGTGCCTTCATCTTGGCCTCGTACTCGTCAGCCAGTGCCTTCCATTCCTTGCGGTTGTTGGTTATCCCATCCAGCATGGGTGTAATTTCCTCATGAAAACGGGAGAATTCCTGGGAAGGAGACGTGTGGGAGGGACAGTGCAAGGGATGGAGGAAGCGAGAGACAGAGAGAGAGCAAGACTATAAAGCAGGGGCATTGCTCTAGGACCCTGGCTCAAGGTAGGGTGCATTCTGCCTGGCACTGGCGTAAGCTGCCCCTCATACCTACTGGCACTAGGGAGCTCCTCCTTCCCCTGTTTGAAGCCTTCCTCACGGCCGTTCCTTCAGGGTGAAATGTGAGTCTTTGCGTGCCATTTCCTGATCCCCTTTCACCATCCAGAAGCTCCAGGCACCCCAAGTCTCACTTCATGAGTGTTTCCTCCCACCTGTGACTTCCTACAGCTGTTCTTTTTCTGGAACGCTCTATCCTTCCCCTTTCCCTTGAGCTTCCTACTTCCCTAATACTTTCTCAGGGAAACCTTTTCTAATTCCCCTAGGTAAACCGAATCCCCATTGGATGTCCCCAAAGTCCTCTCTAATCAACTCCCACTTCCTTATAATGATTCCCTCTGCCTGCCTCTTCCAGAGAATGAGACCTAGAGATGGAGGAACCCTGGCTGCCTCGTCCCCTTGGCTGGTTCTGGCTTAACAGAGCCAAGGTCTGGACACATAAATATGTCATAAATATTCACTGAGTAGAACTGGGTTATTGAGATGATTCGTGCAAACTCCTGTAACTCTAGGGGTTGAATAACACCTTGGGCAGTTTATTTCCTTGGGTCTTTTGAGTCCCTCCACCCCCCACTCCATGAGAGATGTCTCATCACTGCTGCATTTGTAGGTGAGAGAATGGGTTGCAGATTGGCAAAGTAGGATTGCTGAGCTGAGGAAGGTCCATTGCAGTAGGGGGCAGTCAAGGTCTAGTGTGCCCAGAGATGCCTAAGCTGTGGTCTAGGCTCTCCCAGAAGCGATGTGACTTTGGGACAGTCATTGCCAAAGCTCACTTTCATCTAGATAGAAGGGGAGTAGCTGCACCTATCCAAGAGTAGCTGGGATTAAGTCAGTAACATGAAGCCCAGCATCCCCATTGCTAACACTACTGCTGGCAGTGTGAGCATCAGCCATGCTGTCTGGTTGACCAGAAGGCCCTACTTGGTCTGTATAACAAGATAGATACTTGGCCCCTCTGGGATCATTTGTTCTTCTTCCTTATAAAGGAACTACAGCTCATACTGTAGAAAGCCCTGGCCTGGGTGGTAGGTGCCCCAGCTCCAGTCCTGCTGCATAGGTGACTTCAGAGATGCTTCTCTTTTCTGACCTCTCGCTCCTTGTGTATAATGTGGCCAACAGAAAAATGACATTGTGTCATAAAAGCATGCTTAGCCATTTGTCCTGCGAGTTTTTATTGAGCGAGCAGGAAGAACCAAGCTCCAGGCTTCAGCCAAAAGTACCTACCATCTCCCTCTTTAGAGTTGTCCTGAGAAACAAGTGCCACTGGAGGTAAAAATTTTCCTATGCTTTCCAGGGTTCGTTATCCCTGCTGTCCCCTGGACTCTAGGAAGCCTACCTTATAGACGAAGGTGCACACAAAGTCAATGAAGCCAACTTGAAGCTTAGGGAGTTCATCTGCCTTGTTTCTGTCCATCATGGGCTGTCATGGGAGAGAAAGAGTTAATGACATGGGGCAATAGTAGGGATTCACACAATCTAAGAAACAGTCTTGCTTTTAAAAAAAAAAAGGAATGGTGGTACAAGCCTGTAATCACAAGTTCAAGGTCACCCTACTAGATACATAGTGAGTCAAAGGCCAACCTTCGATGTGTGAGACACTATTTCAGAAATAAAATAAAATAAAATTCTAAACTCACCAGGTTTCTAGATTTGACTAGCAATTTGGAGAAAATATAGAATACACAGGGGAATGTGTTAATGACCCTAGCATATCTAGTATAAGTGACCAAGCCAAGAGTGTGGGAAGTACTATACAAACACCTACTATCTTTAACAATGGTGTGAAGGTGAAAAGAGGTAGGGGGAGGGAGGGATAGAGGGAAGAGGTAGGGGGAGGGAGGGAGAGAGGGAAGAGGTAGGGGGAAGGAGGGAGAGAGGGAAGAGGTAGGGGGAGGGAGGGAGAGAGGGAAGAGGTAGGGGGAGGGAGGGAGAGAGGGAAGAGGTAGGGGGAGGGAGGGAGAGAGGGAAGAGGTAGGGGGAGGGAGGGAGAGAGGGAAGAGGTAGGGGGAGGGAGGGAGAGAGGGAAGAGGTAGGGGGAGGGAGGGAGAGAGGGAAGAGGTAGGGGGAGGGAGGGAGAGAGGGGAAGAAGAAAGGAAGGCTAGGGCAGCCTGTTGCTGCCTCCACGAGACTTCAGAGTTGGAGTCACACTGTCTGGATTCTGATTTGGGCAAATCAACAGAATTCTTTTTCTCTCTCAGAGAAAATGAGCAGAGACTGGGAATGAGCCACTGGTCAAGCATTGCTGTTGGTGTTGTAAGCATGAAATGGTGATGACTCTAGCTATGGTTTTTGTTTTTTGGTTTTTGTTTTTTGGTTTTTGTTTTGTGGTTTTTTTTTTTTAATCTGTAATCAAATCTTCTCTCTTAGTGATAAAGCATTTAGGAAGAAATGGCCGAGTCTGGGATTCACATCAAATACCCGAGTCCAAAGGAAAGGGGTGGGAGGAGCATTGGGCAGAGTGGGTAAAACAAGAAAGGCAAGTTTTGTTAATTGTTGACTCTGGCTAATGGTACAAGGAGATCGCTAACTATTCAGTCTGCATTGTAAAATATTAAAACAAACAAAGAAGACAGTGGTGCCGAGAGCAATGTATGTTATGACAGTTCAAGGGGTTTCAGAGGAGAAGATTAGTAAGTGGTCTAGAGGCCATTCTTAATGATATTTTGGCAAAGAAGGTGACTGGTTTTTGCCCTGATCCTAAACATCTGCCTGAGACAGGAAAATGCAAGCCAAGAGAGGATGGAGGAGAGAAGACAACAAATCTTTGGGGTTCTTAGCACCCCTTTCCACACTCTCTGTGTTCCACCTGCCTTTCCCTCTCCCTGGACTCCTGCTGAGGGCTGATACGGTGATCCACACACCCTAGGCACTCTAGAGTTCAGTCTGTCTCCCGTCCGTGTTTTGTCTTTTTTACTCACCCTCCCCAGGCTTTCTTCAGAACTCCACGCTTTGGAGACAGTTCCTAACTGTCAGAAGCCAGCTGACTGACCCGGTCAAATCAGCTCTCAGTGGTGAGATAAGTTCTCAGGTAGATAGGCTTCCCCTAGCTGGTTCTGTACAGCTAGAACAGAGCCAGGGTAAGTGATCCTACACTCCTGTATCAAGAGCAATCAGTTTGGTGTCCACTGGCCAAGCTCCAATTAGCTGAGGGTGCTAAGGACCCACATGTTGACAGCAAGGCCCTCCAACTGCAGGCGGGTGAGTAATGGTAGCTAGCGCACGCATTTCTGGTCCTCGTTCTGTTCTCAAGGAATGAGGTTGAATGCAGCCTATGTACCATCTCAGAGAACCACTATGCTGGTGAAAGATCATCCCGAGGTAAGGCCACAGCCCTGTGTCATTAATCACGTCTCTGGGTCGGGAAGAAATTGTACTGGCTGACACCCCCTCTCTACTCACAATGGGATTCTGTTGCAGCACCGTGCGCTCCAGGTCACCTTGCTCCCAGAATTCAGCAGCCACCAGCAGAGCTACCTGCAACAGATGGACCCAGTCACATGTGCAGAACCCAAACCCTCCTGCCCCCATTCCCACCTCACTTGTGTTTCAAGCTCAGTGAAAGGGGAACCCCCCCCCCCCCCCGCCTTCCCTGGTACTCCTATCTGTCATTGGAGTGACCAAGAAAGTAGAGTTGGGCTAAAAGGGTCCAGCTTCGTTAACTGTGGTCAGCAAACTGAGCCCCCTCTCTGCCAGGATAGAAAGCGTCCATACCTTGCTTTGCACCTCCCAGGGTTTGGTGATGGCTGAGAGGTCACAGGCGGTCATCATCATGGCCCTGAGCACAGAATACTCTCTGTCAGTCCAAAGCCATTTAAAGCTACAGATGCCGACGAACTCAGTGTCCCTCATTTTCCTCTGCCCCCTTCCCAGTAGGTAACGTCACCATTTTGGGCTCACTCCCCTCCCTGTTGCTGGAGTTGAATCCTGTCTCTGTATATAATCAGAGATTTGCCATTGGTTTCACCTCCCTAATCCTCTCTTCTTATCTGTAATGATCATGGTGCCTCTATTATAGAGTAGATACAAGACTAAATGAGATAATGAACTTGAATATCAGCCTGCAGCACCCAGATATGGTGTGTATGTGTGGTGAACACACTGGGTGTGTATTACTGTTGAGATCAGGCTGGGCCCTGCTCTAAGTTTACCCTATATTATATAAACTGATTTCTCAGAGTGGACCTTGTCCTGAGTGACTCCATCTTACAGAAAGACAGGATGAGTCTGCACTTTGCCGGACACACAAACACCACTTCCTATCTGGCATTGCTTATCACGCACAGATTAATAGATTATTTCCCAAAGTAAAAAGGGTGTCAGGCTACAGAGATGGTTCAGTCGCTAGAATGTTTGCCCTGCAAGCATAAAGACCTGAGGTTTGATCCCCAGCACCCATACACAAAGTCAGGTGTGGTGTGATATCCCTATAACCCAAGCCCTGGAGGTAAGGGAGTGGGGAGTCAGGAGGACCCATGGGGTTCATCGGCCAGCCGACTAGCCAACTGAGAACCCCAGGTTCAGTGCAGGCCGTGAATCCCTACACAGTGGATACAGTAGAGAGTAGAAGGACTGGGACTGGGAAGAACTGGGGCCACAGAGGGAGACCCTTTCACAGTGAGCAGCCCCGGGCTTTGAGGTTAAAGTTCATGTTGAATTGTAAGTGTGTGTGGGACGGGGGTGAGGGGAGAAGGGACGGCTAAAAGCTCAGAGTCTGAAGTCATCTTCTCAGAGCTGTGCTGCAGGAAGGAACCACAGAAGAGAGGAGAAAGGGGCTCACCTAGAGCCATGCTGGGCACAGATGAAGCACAGAAAGCAGGCTCAGCCTGACTCAGTGAGACCCACGTGCAGGGACTGGAGGGGAGCGAACAGTGGGGAAAGGCTGGGCTCTGAACCAAGTTTTCAGCTCAGAATTTTTGTTTTAAAGACAACTTTCCTTATTTTTACATTTTCTTTATTTGAGTGTGTGAGTTTATACTTTGTGTATACACATGTAGGTGTGTCAGCCGGTGCATGTGTGTTGCGTGTGTGTGTAGAGGACAGACTTCTCCAGTTGCTTTTCTGCTTTATTTTATTTATTTATTTTGAGACAGGGTCTCTTGCTGAACCTGGAGCTTAATTCAGCTACACTGGCTGGCCAGAAAGCCTGAGAGATCCTCCTGTCTCTGCCTCCCCCAATCTGGGATTACAGTATAATTCAGTGCTTTTTTTTTTCCTTTTTAACATGAGTGCTGGGGATCAGAACTTGGGTTTTTGTGCTTGCGCGATAAGGGCTTTACTGTTGTCTGAGCTTGAGCTCTCCCCGTAGCCTGATTATAACTGACCATCTGTATAGGGAACATTTTACATCAGCTGGTCTAGGAGGCCTCTTGGGTCACTCATAAAACATTAACAAGTTTAAATGAACTCTTTAATTCCGTGATGTGACTTTTAGTCGTTAAGTCTTAAGCGGATAAACTTTCAGAAATGCGCATGTTTCATAGAAACGCCTTCATGCTTGGTAGTAACCTCGGAATGCGTGCCCTGTGTTTAATGTTAGGTGTGGACACGTACAAAGCTTCTTAGTAAACAGATCAGGCAGATAAAGTGTCAGCTGTGCAGCAAGAGTTATCACCTCCTAGTCCTTGCCATTGTCCCCAGGTTAAAACCACAGGTGTGGCTTCAGAAGAGTACAAGATATTTGCTTTACTTGGCTGAAGTGTCATGTGGAAACGCGCCCGGAGACTGGGAAACACGTCCACGTGTTTTATAGGCAGACTTGGTATGTTCATGGACTAGAAGAAGGCCACGTAGCCCCAGAATAGCCAATCCAGACCTCATGCCCTAAAGATGGTGTTGCGGTCCGTGTCTGTCCCCACCCCCCACCAGATGTGTCCTAGAGTCCCAGGTGCTGTACAAGGCATGGGGTTGGAAGGCTCATGGTGACTAGAGGAACACAGAGAAAAACACTCACGTGCCAATACAGTGAGTAAGACAGTAGAGTCCAAGGCACCGAAGAAGACAAGAAAGAGAAAGGAATGCCTAAAAGTGATAGCAGCTAGTGCTGCCTGGGTCGCCTAAGATATAGTAGGAGAGCTGGGCCAAGAGGAGTGCATAGGAACTCTCTGGTGTGCACCAAATGCTAATGCCCCTAAATCCACATAACGGTATTAGAAAGTAGGGCCTTCAGCAAACAATGTCAGATGAGGTTAGGATGCAGATGTTAATTTGGTAAAGAAGGCAGTGGGAAGACCTGGCACCAGAGTCCTGCTAACAGGAAGCCTAGTACATTGGGAAGGCTGGGGCATGGGAGGGAGATCCTTGGGGAATACTTGGAAGCCTTGTTAAGAGAAGCCAAATCGAGCTGGGCACGGGGACACACACCTTTAGTCCCCGCATTCAGGAGGCAGAGGCGGGCGGGTCTCTTAAGTCTGAGGTTAGCCTGGTCTACTAAGGGAGTTCCAGGACAACCAAGGCTACACAAAGAAACCCTGTCTAGAGAGAGGATAAGAAGATTTGAAGGAAGAGAGACTTCGTCAGAGTTTCGTGTCACAGAGGTTTCCTTGCGGAGACCCCAGGAAGGAAACCGTTGTGGGAATGGGCACAAAGTGGGAGAAATCGTCAAGAAAACGTCCAGGGAGAGGGAGGTGTGGAGATGGAACGGAGAGAAAGAGGGCGTGTGTACAAAAAGAGGCAGGAAGATCTGAGGCCTCAGGAACCCCGCGCCTTAGCCTCTTGTTAGGTCAAAGCCACCAAGGGAAGGGGTGGCATTTAACGCTTCCATACAGGGCTTTGGAATCAGACTCAGCAGAATCCCGCCCTTCCATCTTCGCTTGCCTTGCAATGGCCAGAACAAGATGCCTAAAGTCTTGCAGCTGAGTGTGTAAACCTCAATGTGTGACAGTCATACCAGGTTGTGGATCAAAGGAACTCAGTCATCTCATACGGTCACAACCTTCCTCCTGAGGGGTATTACGATAAGCACAAAGCAGGGTTTGTAAGAGCACTGATTGCCATCGCCTTATCAAATTACCATACAGGAGGGCAGCTGCACGGAGAGCTCAGCTTGCTTTTTATCTGGTCCATCCTCAAGGCCCTGCAGAACTTAACTGTGAGGCCCAGAGACCTTCTTCCTGCCCTCTGGCTGACTCTGCAGGATGCTGGCACCGACACTCCCAGGGAGGCCTTGCGGCAGCATGAGAGTAGGTGGATACACAGGAGCAGATCCTTTCTCTGGGGCTACAATCCTGGGGTCACATAGCTTGTCACCAGGTAAGTCGCTTTTCTGTCTCTTGGATACTCTCTTTCCTCCTTTGTAAAATGCTGTACCAAGCGCTGATGAACTTTGTGTAAACGTCCTGGCAAATGATTGGGTTCTGCAGAGGACACGATCTCGATTTTATCCGCTCAACTTCGTCAGGAATGCGGGAGCAACCAGACATACTAAAAAGCCGGGTCAACTTATCTATCTGTTCAGCAGAATGCAAAAGGCACACATACTATTAGAAACTTATGAAAGTACCGTAATTTTACTTGCTTTTGATAGAAGAAAGGCAGATATGGTGATTCATTCCTATAAACCTAATACCCTGAGAGACTGGGGCAGGAGGATTGCTGTGACTTCCAGGCCAGCCTGGGCTATGGAGAGAGCCTCATAAACCAGTCAATAAAGTCAGAATTAAAAGAGAAATCATAACAAATTTTTCCAACCTTATCTTTTTACCAATAAAGTAATAAAACATAATTTTTATTTATTTGCTAACTAACGTAATGATTGATTTTTATAGAGGAAGTTGTCATAAAGGCAAAGGAGCCACAGCCCATAAAGTCAGAAAATGACTTTCCATAACTGGATCATATCTTATTTATGGACATGAAGGTTTTAATTTATTTTTATTTGTCATGAAATGATATTTTTAAAAAATTCACCCAACCACTTAAAAATGTAATTGGTTCCAGGCTTGGTGGCACACATCTTTAATCCCTTGGGAAGTCTGGAAAGACAAATCTCTGTGAGATCAAGGCCAGTTTGATCTACATAGTGAGTTCTAGGATAGTCAGGGGTATATAGAGAGTCTGTCTCAAAAAACAAAGCCAAAATGTAATTAGCTATTCTTAGGTCAGAAATCCTATGAAATCAAGCAGCAGGTCCTACAGGCCAGCCCTGAGCATGCTCAGGGCTCCCAACTCCTGGTTGGGTCACAATCAAGAATGACAACTGAATTAAAAAACAGAAAAGACTTGATAAGGAATGGGAAGTCACACCCTTGCTCAAGAGTTGATGGGACATCCTTAGATTAAATAAGTAGAGGGCAACACAAAAAAGAGCTAGGCAGGGGCCTGAGACAATGATGTGGCTCAGGACACAGCAAGGGGTTTGGTGTAGGTCTCATACCACAGGAAGCTCACAACATCAGCACCTCCAAGACCATCAAAGCACCGGAAGGCAGTGCTGGGGTTTTCTTTAGGTTGAGCTCAAACTCTACAGACCAAGGGATGTTGTAAATAATGGTTTATGGAGCCATTATAGATGCTAGCCAGAAAAGTAGAGGGCCAGATGCTGGGACAAAATCTCGCAGTTGCAGCTGCAGGGTGGGAGCAGTTAGAAGATGCCCACAGCACCTGAGTTTTGGGGGACGAAGGCACAGTAACCTACAGTGCAGAGGAGTCGGTGGGTCTGGAATAAGAGAATAATGCATAGGAGAACGGCTTGTTCTTTCTCAGGTGATTGGGGTCCTAAGCGGACTGTGGCGGCACTTTGGTGGCTTTTGCCTCTTGTGCCTTCGAGACAAGGTTTCACCGTACATTTCGGAAGGTGAAGTCTGGTTTTTCTATTTGTTTGTTTTTTGTTGGTTCAGACTAAATTGTTAGCCAAATAGTATCTCATCATCTCTCCTCTCTATTTCTCCTCCCACCCACCCCCACCTTCTAACTAGCTTTAGGGCATCTCAGAATTTTCCTCTCTCACAATTCAAGTCAGTCACTTGCCACCTAGAGTTAGTCCTGGTTCCTCAGACATAACAGTGGGGTCTCACAGCAGGCCCTCACTTCCTGCATTAGCCACTTTTCTGTCTGATTTGGTCTAAACCAGGTGTGCGGATACCCATAACCTCCCTTCAGGTTCAATGATTTGCTGGGTCAGCTCACACAACCCAGGGAAGCGATTTGCTTACATTTGCTGTATGTTAAACAACTGAGAAGCAGATGAAGAAGAAGCATGGAAGGGTTGGGAGTAGGAAGGTCCCTTAGGCCACACAAGACCGCCATGTGGCCAGCAATCCAGAAGGTCTCTGAACTCCCACATCTAAACAATGTTATAAAGGTTTTTTATCTTCTAGGCTTGATGAATGAAACCATGAGTCACTGGTCATTAACTTGATCCAGGCCTTCCCCACCCACCTCATTTACAAATGAGGCTAAAAGTATCAGGCTCCTTATATCGGGGTGTCTCTGGTAAGCAGCCCCCATCCTGCAACTATTTAGGCTCCTGCCGAGAGTGACTTCATGAGAACAAAAGATACCATAACCGGTTGCTCAGGAAATCCCCAGGCTCTTAGAAGCTCCATGTGAGGAACCGGGAACAAAGACCAAATCTATATGTCGTTATATTACAGGAAGTGCCCCAAAGCACCGCCTACCTAAGCCGAGTTGTAAAGCGTTTCACTTACCGCCAGCCAACTCTGGGAGAATGAAAAAACAATAGACACTATCCTCATCCCCACTGAGCTACAGAGGAAACTGAGGCACAGAGAGGTGACGAAACCTGCTCAAGTCACGCCAAGACTCGAGCGCAGACTGCCTGGCGCTAAGGCTCCAAATGTCTAACTGCCCCACTCTGCCCGGGTGGGAAGTGGTTCTCATACAGAGGCAGAAGTCCATGGATGGAACGGAAATTGCCTCATGGCTGTGCTTCCTGGCCAGGGAGGCTTCTGCTCGGCAGCATCCCTGCTACCATCTGAAATAACTTTTAGTAGTTACAGCTGGGGTGGAAAGCATCAGGCAGGTAAAGTTGTTCAGCATGCCCTAGGGCACAAGAAAACTACACAACAAAGAGTTGACCCTACACATCAGCAGGTCATCAAGCCCTGCTTTCCAGGTCTTCAAACCATGTTTACTGAAGGTCTCCATACATAGTTTCAAAAAAATGTGAACCTTCCCGGACAGCTGAAACTGTTTCGTCATATGTTTAATTATCTGCAAGGATCTAGTTTGCACTGTGTTATAAATACTGACGGTGAAGAACGTTGCTACTTCACTCTTCCAAATCCAAAGGAATGTAGAGTGTGCTAACTCCGTATCAGCCATCATCATCTGGGACAGAAAAACACAAGTTTCTCTCCTTAAACTTAGATTTCTACTTTACTTCTGCAGAACTATATCCTCATATTGTATATACATGGATACATATGTGGATATGTTTTTTATCTTTGTACAGATATAGGCACTTTACAGTCTTTCCTGATCACCCATTCATAACCAAATACCTTGATTAGCTTTAGTTATTTCTGATTTTTTTTTCACTGACCATAAACCTTTAAATGTTAGTTTTTCCCCTTTGGATTAAGTCATACAATTAGCCCAAAGAATAAAACATATTATCTATTTTTATAAACAATTATTTGATACTTAAAGTGACTGATTTTGGAACTTCATCTCAGTGAGATAGGGTAGGAGTTTTTGCTGTTATGGTTTTTTTTTTGGCTTTGTTGTTTTTTTGAGTTTTTTGTTTTGTTTTGTTTTTCAAGACAGGGTTTCTCTGTGCAGTCCTGGCGTGCGCCACCACTGTCCACCTGAGTGGGATTTTTAAAATCAGATAACGGGTGAATACTTCTTACTACTAGACTGCATCTATTTTATGTGGGGCTTTCATTGTTTATAAATTCCCTGGAGATGGAAAGTGTTCCATTACAAGAGACCATTCATTCTTTGAGGTTTCTCTGAGTTAACCCTGAGTGACCCTTCTGCTGACAGTTACACTCTGCTTCCATCTCATTGAAAGGCAACACTAGAATCTCAACTTCTCTCATTCCCGGGATGCGTGCCAGCAAGAGAGAACAAAGCGTTCTCAGAGGACTACATCTTCAGAAGCACTGTGTTAACCCAAGATACTGAAAATGGCCAGGTATATTAAAACATTATCAATTCTGGTACACCTTTCCAGGGCTATATTTTTATAAAGGGATTTTATCTCATAATGAGTTTCAATTTTGCTTTCAGTGAAACTTTGAAGCTTCAGATTTAGCTCATTTAACTTATGGAAATGTTTGTCATATAACATCACTGGAAATGGTAGGCTTTTGCCGTCAACTGAAGCAGTCACATCAGAATCTGACCTGGAATTTTTCAATTCAGTAAGAACATTATAATGCCCCCCAATGATATCTACTTAGCCCTTTATTTGTATTTTTCCCTCTTGTTTTTTTCATTTACTCTTAATTCTAAGGAAAGTAGAAATAGATAGATGTATATATATAGGCAGATGGAAAGATGGATGGACAGTTGGATGGATTGATGAATGGATAGATAGACAGACAAATAGTATTATGGATTTGATCTTGAATACACCCTTAAAACCTATGTACTGAAGGCTTGGTCTCTGACCCACAACACTCTTGCAAAGTAGGGGAACCATTAGGAGGTAGGGTAGGTGGAAAGAAGTTGGGTCAGTTGGCCATGCCCTCAAGTTTCCTGCTTCCTCTTTCTTTGGCCACTATAAGAGAGCAGGCCAGGCCTCCTATGCCACATGTTATACTATGCAGCTACAGACCCAAAGCTATAGGGCCAAGTAACCTCAGACTGAAGCAACCAAAACTGTGACTCACAAGAGAGCTGCCCCTTTCAGGTGTCATAGACAGAACACTGTCTAGCATAAACAGGTGACCAGAATTATGACAGACTGATCGATGACAGGCAGGCAGGCAGGCAGGGATACAGACAAGCAAGGAATAGGCCATAGGATAACTCTGGAGAGACCTTACCTAACATCATATGAATTGATCCCCTCACCAATTAAAAAAAAATACTACATATCAGGGCCAGGCAATGGTGGTGCACACCTTTAATCCCAGCACTCAGGAGGCAGAGGCAGGTGGATCTCTACAAATTCGAGGCAGGTCTGGTCTACAGAGTGAGTTCCAGAACAGCCAAGACTACACAGAGAAACCTTGTCTCAAAAAAACCCATAAACAAACAAATAAATAAAATAACAGAATCTGTCACTTTGGTGCTTCCTAAGGATGTCTTTGTTCTAATAACATGGTCCCTAGATAGTGGCACATCCTCTGAGGAAAGTCATGATTATTTAAAGGGACATACCTTAATATTGCCTATGTGCTAAATGGCAAAGAACAAAACCCTCCATTTCTAATGCCTTGCTTTACTTTTTAAAATATTGCATATAATGGGTATAACTAGGAAATATAGCTGGCCTTTGTCCTCAGGTCCTTGCACACAGCTCCTAAAACCTTTAAATCCTCTGAATGGTGGGAGTGTCTTGTTTGCAGTGAGCGCCTTATGATTCCCCTTATATTATGCCAATGAGGTAGCATAGGATGGGATCCCCAGACAGCTTTGGATTGGAGCCGGAGGACCGACTGACTTCAGAATTGAATATTTTATCTCTGTTCACTGACTTCTGAGAGGGGAAGGCTGGCTACAGACTGAACTATATTGTAAAACTTTTGAGCCAGGAGGAGTTGCCATATGCCTTTAATCTCAGCCCTCTGAGGACAGAGGCAGGTGGATTCTGTAAGTTCTAGTGATGCCAGCTTAGTTGGAGTAGCGAGTTCCAAGCTAGCCAGAGCTACATAGTGAGACTCTGTCTCAGAAAAAAAAAAAAAAAAACAGTAACAAGCACAAACAACAACCAAAAAAACCTTTTGAACAGTTCTGGGATGAGCTTCCAGGCTAGCAGACACCTGTATGTTGAGAGGTTGGTGGCCTTCCAGACTGCTCCTATGTACTCTCCGTCTGGTTATCTATCTACAGCCATTCCATTTTCCAATACAAACTGGCAACTGTGAGAGATTTCCCAGAGTTCTATAAGCCATTATGGAAAAATCAAAAATTGAGGAGGAAGTCATGAGAATGCCTGACTCACACGTTTGTTAAGTATGAGAAGCCTAGACATGTGATTTGCGTCAGAAACGGAGGCAGGAGATTGCACCCGTGGTGCAATTGGCTAGTATGCAGCTCTTACACAGGAATGGAGGCAGGGATGGGAGTAACTCCAAGGTGCTCCAGCATGTGCCAACACCCTAGACCCTGAGTTTCATCTCCAGCAGAGAAAGACACACACTCACACACACACACACACAGAGAGAGAGAGAGAGAGAGAGAGAGAGAGAGAGAGAGAAGCATATCTCAAAGAAAGAACCCTTAACTTGTTGGGTTTGATTCTAATAGTTCAGATAATAGTTGTAATAGGCAGATAATAGCTCAGCAGTGAATTGGATGTAAGATGCCCCGCTAGGGATCACAGAGAAAGAAACCTGCACACCCTATGTCAAAAGTGCTCTTGTGAGAATGTAGAGGAATCTCTAAGACAGGGGAGGCCTATGGCTCTTCCTCAGGCTTGGAACAAGTCTATCAGAAGAGGCTTTGAAGAGTCTACCAATACTTCTAACATGTTGGAATTCAGATGGTTCGTCTCTAGAGGATCTTGCGCCTGGGCCAAAGTCCTGTAGGCAGATCAAGACAGGGAAGAATGTGGCTTTACTTTGTAAACCAGTAGAAGGGTGGGAATGCCTGGTTTGTTTTCAGGAAGATTAGTATTATGAAAGAGAACACGGATTACCACGCCCAGACGTGCCTTGGAAGGCTTTGGCTTCCCTGCAGGGTAAAAGTGCTCAGCCTGGAAACTGCTTGGTAGACCATTTTGGCTTTTACAATAATCAAAGTCCTGTCCATGTTTGTTTGTTTGTTCGTTTATATCTTTGATATGATATTTCTTTGCAAAGCTTGTTTGGTAATCCATTGTGTAAAAGCACTGTAAGCGTTTATCCTGAATCCTCACTGGTGGGAGCATAAGTGGTTCCCAGGCTTCTCTGTGACTAGAAGTCACGTGGCAAAGACTTTCGTACACCCTTGGTGCACCTGTGGGGGAGCGTGTGGCGATGAAATCTTAGAGGTGGGGTTTCTGGGCCAGAGCAGCGGCCTTTGCAAGGCTGACAATGTTAGGGCTTGGATGTGAAGTGTCCTTCACAAGCTCAGATGCTGACGTAGTCCCAAGCTGGTGGTCCTACTTTGGGAGGTTCTGAAACCTTAGGAGGTGGGACCTAGCTGGAGGAAGAAGGTCACTGTATGTGTCCTTGGGGGCTGTGGCTTGCTCAGAGTCCACTGCTTCCTGTCTTCCATGATGTGAAGAAGCCTCTCTTCCATTCTTTCCCACTGCCATAGTGTTCTTCACAAGCTCCCCGGGGGCTGAGCAAGAGACCACGTGCAGAATAGTCCCTTTCCCTTGTTGGTGGTTTTAAGGCAAGATCTTGCTATCTAGCCCAGGCTGACTTCAAATTTATTAAGTAGGCCAGACTGGTTTTGAACTTGCTACAATCCCATCTCTGCTACCCAAGCCTGGTATTAACAGCCATATTCCTCTTGCCTTTAAGTTGCTTTCTTAACTGGCTCAGTCAAAGCCATAGAAGAGAAACTAGGGGTGGTACCAGGGGTGAGGGCATTGTGACATAATGGAACACTGGGGAAGCAGGTTGGTACACCTAGGATTTGGTCAGCACAGCACGGTGCCTAATTTCAATGGACACTCAGAAGACCACAATGTTGATAAAGTATGGATAGGACAGACAATGTTCTCAAGGTTTCAGGTAGAAGTGAGGAATCCATTAGGAACTGGGTTATATATAAGTCATCTGCATTCTGCCTGGCCAATACTTTGTGTTCTGGATTTAAAAGTAATGGTCTAATTAATCTGGTGGAGGAAATTTCAAAATGGCATAGATATTGTTGAATGCTTTTTGAACTGGGAACAAAAGGAAGCATAGAAGGATTTGAAAATGTGTGGTCTGGCCAAAACAGGAATGCACTGAAATTCATGAACAGGGAAGGCGTGGTTGTTAAAGAGATTAGTGCGTTAGAAACCAAGCCACACCGAAACCAAAAACAAGCAAACAAAAAAGCAAACTGAAGCCACACGCTTTTCACTGAGACAATAGTGAAGATGTCTTGATATATCTATCAATTGACCTTGCCGGTTCCTCCCTGCCCCGCATCCCCCTCCCCTCCAGCCCCAGTTTTATTTGAATTGGAGACAGTTAAGGTGTTCTCTCAACTTTGGGGGTCACAGCTTCCCCGACAATAGTGCCCCACTGTCCTCTGTAAAGATTGTACCTACTTGTCCTCCCACACTGGTAAAAGAGAGTGCCTGCTCTCCTCACTCTGGCCAACAAGGTAGGAGGGGTAAAACACTGTCTCTCGCTGTAGTTCTATTTCTTACTTCTCAGTATGTAGTATGCGGTCCACCATCGTCCTTTACAGAGCATTGGAATTCCTTTCCTGGCAAAGTCTGCCTGTGCGCCCTTGTCTTTTTTCTGTTGACTTGGCCCTTTTCTTGAACTGTACTAACATCTACTGAGGGAATTCGCTGCTTTTCTGTTAGAAGTACCACACACACTTTCTCTTTGCATTCTGTCTTTGGCTGAGTCTGTGTGTGTGTATCTAGTGTCTATGTATGTATGTGTGTGTATCTAGTGTCTATGTATGTATGTGTGTGTATCTAGTGTCTATGTATGTATGTGTGTGTATCTAGTGTCTATGTATGTATGTGTGTGTATCTAGTGTCTATGTATGTATGTGTGTGTATCTAGTGTCTATGTATGTATGTGTGTGTATCTAGTGTCTATGTATGCATGTGTGTGTATCTAGTGTCTATGTATGCATGTGTGTATCTAGTGTCTATGTATGCATGTGTGTGTATCTAGTGTCTATGTATTGTATGTATGTGTGTGTATTTAGTGTCTATGTATGTATGTGTGTGTATCTGGTGTCTATGTATGTATGTGTGTGTTGTGTATCTAGTGTCTATGTATATATGTGTGTGTTGTGTATCTAGTGTCTATGTATGTATGTGTGTGTGTCTGGTGTCTATGTATGTATGTGTGTGTTGTGTATCTAGTGTCTATGTATGTATGTGTGTGTTGTGTATCTAGTGTCTATGTATGTATGTGTGTGTATCTGGTGTCTATGTATGTATGTGTGTGTTGTGTATCTAGTGTCTATGTATGTATGTGTGTGTTGTGCAGAGATTCTTGATTTTCAAATTTATCCAATCATTTTTTACAACATATGGATGTCAGGTCATTCTTAGAAAAATTTATCCTGAAATTATTCCTTGTAATTTTCCCATCACCCACCCCCCATTATTTAAAAATTCTTGGCTCATCTGGAATTTACTTTGACGCATAGAGTGAGACAGGGATCTGACTTTGCAGCCATCCTGTTGTCCCAAGGCTGTGTATGAATGTACACTTGCTAGAAAATCCTCTCTTAGAGCACACAGTCCTTCACAGTAGACCTTCCCTACTGACTTCAGCACCTACTTAGGATTAAGGCTGAACTGCCCTTATCCTTCTGTTTCAGACTTATCTGGGTGCTCTGTGCAGCAGGATGAGTGGGGGCACACACATTCCACGGCACTGGTGAGGGGGTTAGAGGACACCTTTCAGGAGCCAGTTCTCGCTTTCCACCTTGGTGAGTCAAGGTGTCTCTTTGGTGGTTGCATACTCCAGGCTAGCTAGTCCATGAACTTCTGAATGATTTTCTTATCTCTGCTACCCATCTGCCATTGGAGTGCTGGGGTTACAGATGCTAAAGTGTGTGTGTGTGTGTGTGTGTGTGTGTGTGTGTGTGTGTGTCTAGAAAGAAGAGAGCACCTGTGAATATAGCTTTCAGGAGCCATCTACCTTGTTTTTTGAGATTGGGTTTCTCATTGACCTTGAGCTCAACAAGGCGAGGCTGGGTGGCCAGGTCTGTGAGCCTGAGAGATCAAACTATCTCCACCTCCCCAGTGCTGTTATGTCTGGCTTTTCTAATGTGTTTTCTGGGAATCACACTTGGGCACTTGCATTTGCTCTCCACCATTAGTACACGCTCTGTTCAAAACTTGGGGATACGGTTACCCCTTTGCTACTCGAATTCTAGAGTTTATCATTGAAATACTTCAGATAGTATGCTCTTTGCGTGCAGATATATAAACCAGTAACAATGCGTTCTCTTGTGTTTTCAGTGCTAAAATCAAAGTTAGACATATATGGTCGCTTGTGCCATCCCATTGGGACACAGCGTCATGCTTTCAAAGGTGAGGGGCCTCTAAAGCGGCAAGTGTCCCAGGGCTCTGCTGAGAGCAGCAGTAGCTGTGGGCGGACCCCAGGCAGGTGAGGGTCAACCCCGCCTCCACTCACATAACGATTTCCTTCCGTGTTTGCTCCAGCATCATGTACTGGGTCCACTCCTGGGGGCTCTCGTATGTCTTTGACTGATCCACAATCTTCTGGAACATGGTCCTTTTCCTGCAACACATACCGTCTTGTTAAAGAGATCAAACAAGGGTGAGACAGCAGATGGGCTGCTAACACGGGCTGGGCCAGATGGGGAAGTTACTGCATTCACATAGTTAACAAAACAGCATGGGAAAAACTATGGCCTTGGAATGAAGGCTTCATTCTAGATGCCATTGAACTATGTGATTTTAGCAAATCTGTTTCCCTATAGGACGCATCCACCTTGCGTATAAGAGCATCCACCTTGGCTGGGCGGTGGTGGCGCACGCCTTTAATCCCAGCACTTGGGAGACAGAGGTAGGCAGGCGGAACTCTGTGAGTTTGAGCACAGCCTGGTCTACAGAACGAGTTCTAGGACAGGCTCCAAAGCTGCACGGAGAAACCCTGTCTCGAAAAAACAAAAAAATGAAAACAAAACAAACAAAAAACATCTACCTTACAGGGATGACGTGTTGGACCTGACACAGAACAAATATTGGCAGGAACGATGGCATTTGCTGCTATAATCATTGCTGATATGAAAGTGAGGAGCGATACCTACTTGAAATACAAGGCCAGGTCCGTGGCGATGATGGCGATGTCCATCATGTGGATCGCGTGCTCATGCTGCCGGCGATTCAGGTTCTGGAAGATATTCAAGCTCTAAAGAAAAGAAGTAGACAAGTTTTGAGAAATGGTGCTGGTAGTAAAGTCTCACTCATCTTCTGGTGGCCACCCTAACTGGTGACAGGACGATGACAGCCTCGGCCAAGGGCTAAAGGATGCCTGTGCTGCTGCAGGCTTCCTGTGAGACGAGGGTCATCCTACCTCGTCTCTCAGAAGTGTTTTACCAAACTCCAAATGATGCCTTTCCAAGATGGAGGACCCATGGAGCTTGGCCAGTGGGTTCTGGGATCTAAATGAGGGAGGGAGAGAGAGAGGGAAAGAATGGGAGAGAGAGAGAGAGAGAGAGAGAGAGAGAGAGAGAGAGAGAGAGAGAAAACTAATATGAATATCAACATAAAATGTTCAAGATGGAGACTAAAGACATTATAACCCAGTCCTGCCACCTCCTATTTCTGTAGACAGATGCTGATGGGGAAGGAGCAGGAAGGGTTTTGCACAAAACAAAAATGAGACGGTGAAAGTTGAGAAGCAGATGTCAAATATCCTAACTTTGTCTCTGCCTTTCTTCACAAGCAACTGAGAGCCTCTTCCGGATCATGGACTCTTTAGACATTGTTACGCCGGAAAAGGACACAAGCGTATGCAAGGCCAGGCACTGTTTTAGAGAGCTATTTATCTCCTAGACACAAACACACACACACACACACACACACACACACACACACACACACACAGTGTACACACACATGGGCGCACACAGAGGACCATGTTTTGAAGATAGTCAAGTTTTAGGGGATGTCGCTGAGTTCCCATGAGAAAAATATTTGTCCTTTTTTTTTTTAAGTCAACAAAATATTTATTGAACACTTACAATGCTATGCCTACTGCTCAGAGTCCCACAGTGTAAAACATGACATGAGCCTTGGAACACCCTAGGATAGTGAGAAGATGGGGGAGGGGACCATGGATTCTAGTCTTCAGAAGGTCCGATAGGCCGTGGGCCCCGAGTGGAATCTAGTGGAATCCCAGTGTTCTCAAGTAGTACGAGAGAGTTTTTGTCAACTTGACACAGGCCAAGGGCATCTGGGAAGAGGATGACCTCTATCAGATTGGCCTGTGGACAAGACTGTGGGGGGATTTTCTTGATTAATTATTAGTGTGGGAGGGCCCAGCCACCCCTAGGCAGATGATCCTGGGAGGTATAGGAAAGGTAGCAGATGGAAGCCTGAGGAACAAGTCAGTAAGCAGCATGTTTCCACGGCTTAATAGAAATGGGCTGATTTAAGTTGTAAGCGCTAGTTAGTAATAATTGGAAGTCTCTGTGTTGGCTCTTTGGGAACCAGAAGGTGGGAAAGAAAAATCAGCCTACAGTTCTGCCTTGCATTCCTTCCCTGACTCCCCTCAGTGATGGATGATAAGCTATAGATGAAATAAGCCCTTCTCCTCTAAGTTGCTTTTGGTCGTGGTGTTTACCACAGCATCAGAAACCTACTTAAGGCACGGAGGTAATAACCTGTGGTCCATCCAGCTCTAAGCCTAAATGCGACTGTGCGTCAAGGACAGTGCCTCAGAGGCCACGTGGAATATGAATTTGGTTAGGAGGGGGGCTGTCTTTTTGTCATCATTATCATTGTTGTTATTACTATTTGTCTTTTTTTAAAATGCAGCTCATCAACCCGGGAGTGTATAAATGCAAGCCGAATGAATGAATGAATTTTTCCAACTACTAACATGTCTGCTCAAATTAGTTCCACACATAAGACAGGGAAGGGGGAAGAACGATAAAACTTTTTTTTTTTTAAATTTCTCAGAATGATAAGGGTTGGGGTTTTTTTTTTGTTTCTTTGGGGGGGTGTTTTTCTTCTTTTTCTTTCTTTTCTTTTTTCTTTCCTTTTCCTTTCTTTTTTTTTTTTTTTTGTGTGTGTTTTGAGACAGGGTTTCTCTGTAGTTTTGGTGCTTGTCCTGAAACTTGCTCTATACACCAGGCTGGCCTCAGACTCCCATAGGTCCACCTGCCTCTGCCTCCCAAGTGCTGGGATTAAAAGGCATGCACCACCACTGCCCAGCGAATGATAAGGTTTTAATGTCCTATTGCTACAATAGCAAGCTGTCACTGACTTTTGATGTAAAACAATACAGTGTACCTCCTTTCAGCCCATGAGTTCAGAGAGCTAATGTGGTGCCCAGGATGCTCTCCTTCTGGAGGCCCTAGAAGGGAGAGTCTCTCTCCATGTTCTCCCATCTTCTAGAGACACTTTGCATTCCTTGCTGGTAGGCCCTTCTGACATCTTCGAAGGCAGCAGATGGAACCTTAGCTCTTCCTAACTCCCTGCCTCCTCACCAAAACCCTGTGGACTGTGACCCTGCACACCATCCTGGTTCGCATTCCATGCTTCTCAACTCTCTTTTGAGTGTCAGCCAACATTCCCCGGCTCCTGGATTTGGAATGTGGACATCTTTGGGAAATCATTATTCCATTTACTGTAGATCTAAACCTAGATCCAGAGTGGGGAAAGTGGGAGGCTTCGGACAGTGGGGCTTTTCCCTAGAAGCCAGATCAGGGATTGTACATGTATGGGTAATGAGTCTGGAGGGAGACTGGGAGATAGGGAAGTCGGGGTGGTAAGAGCGCACTCACTTCATCTGGTAGAGATTGTTTGTGCCTCTGTGGTCAATGTCATGACAGAAGGCAGCAGTGACCATGGCCAAGGCCTCCAGATCCGTGAAGTACCGCTTCAGCTTTCCTGTCTGGAAGGATATTAGAAGGATCAGCCACGAGCATTTATTTAGTGGGATGGAAGCAAGGTAGAGAGGCAGGTGGAGAGGGCACAGCCAGAGCCCACACACAGAAGTCTGCTTGTTTGCTTTTAGAACTCATTTTAAAAAATTTTGTTATACGTGTGTGTGTGTGTGTGTGTGTGTGTGTGTGTGTGTGTACGTGTGTGTGTATATGTGTCAGAACACACATGTGGAGGTCAAAGGACAACTTTTGGAATCCGGTTGTATCCTTCTGCCATATAGTTCATGGGGATAAAACTCAGTTCATCAGGCTTAGCAGCAAGCACCCTTACCCACCAAGCCATCTTGTAGGCCCTGTCCTAGAACTCTGTATGTAGCTGAAGATGACCTTGAATTTCTTTTTTTCCTTTTTTCTTTTCTTTTCTTTTCTTTTCTTCTTTTCTTTTCTCTTTTTCTTAAAGACAGAGTTTTTCCGTAGAGCCTGTTCTGGAACTAACTCTTGTAGACCAGATTCTCCTCAAACTCACAGAGATCTGCCTGCTTCTGCCTCCCAGGTGCTGGGTTTAAAGGCACACATCACCACCAACCTTGAATTTCTGATCCTTTTGCTTCCACTCCTGAGTGCCAAAATTACAAGAATGTGCCACATGCCAAGATGATGCAGTGCTGGGGATCAAACCCAGGGATCTGTGCTTGTTAGGCAAGCACTCTACCAAGCGAGCTACGTCCCCCGCCACCTCTGATCTCATTCTGTTTCCACTCCATGGGGTGACCAATGATTCGCTCTACTCATGCTGTAGAGCTCCAATATCAAAACTGAGACAGTTCCCAGGTAACCCAGGTAAACAGGGAGGCTGAGCACCCTACTCCTATGTCATCCGAATTGGACCTCTGCATCTGTGCCCTGGAAGGGGAGGGGTTGGACATAATGATCATTGAAAACCTGGCAGCCATTTTGTCACTGGGAGGTCTTTGAACGTGGCCATACTCGTGACGTTGACTTTCTAAACCTGGTCTACCAGTCAAGGAGTTTTCTCTGGTATTCCTTCAACTATTTCACTCTTGTTTATGCTGAGGTTGAAGTAAAGGTGGGGAGAACTCTGTAGAGCTGATAAGTCAAATTGACGGGCGTGGTGATGCCCGCATGCCTGAGACAATGGAGGCGGGAGAATCTATAGTTGTAGGTCATCTTCAAACTACATAGAGAACTTAAAGCAGGCCTGGGCTACATGAGACCCTGTATCAACTATCAATACACACACACACACACACACACACACACACACACACACACACCAAACACACAGGTAGGGGTAGGGGGAGACCGAAGGGAAGGGAAAGGAAGAAAAACCTAATTTAAGATTGCCGTCATCACTTTCTGTGGCCTAGCTAAAAGGGTTTCCAAGCCCTAGGGCTTAGGTATTGCTAGTCATGAGGGTAAGGAATGCAGACAGGGAGCATGAGGCCAGCAGGTGTTGCAGCATGACCCGTATGGAGCAACACTCGATGAGATATGATGGACTCTGAAATGTATGTGTCAAAAATACTGACACAAACATACCAAGGCCACCCAAAGACATTGTAGCAATGCTTGTCATAGTAAAAAGATTAGAAAACAACCTTCATCTTCAACAATAGGGAGTTGAGTAAAGAAATTATAGGACAGCCCTCTTGTGCATGGGCTCCATATCTGTGGGTCTAACCAGTTGTGGACCCAAAAGATATTTTTTTTTTAATTGACTTCAAGGTGGAACTGACCTACACTCCAAGACCCTATCTCAAACAAGAATATACAGGAGGCGTAGGTTACATACAAATACACTGCTGTTTTATATTAGGGACTTGACCACACACAAAGTTTTGGTATGAGGAGGTGTCCTAGAACAACCCCTCCACACACACACAGGTTGCAAAGGACAACTGTTCTGTGCAGCAAGAAAAATGTAATGGGATGAACCTTGTAGACACTGTGTTAAGTGAAAAAAGTCAGATACAAAGTCAGGCCAATGCTTTGTGGTCCCACTGGCAGCAATGTCTAGAGTGGTCAAGTTTCTATAGAAAGAAGGTGACGGGGTGGCCTAGGAGCTAGAAGAAACTGGCATTCTTGTTTAAGGGGTACAGAGCTACTGTTTGAGAAGATGAATGAGTGCCCTAGAGTTGATCCTGGCAAACACAGCACAGCATTGTGAATGTATTTAGTGTCACTGGATTATACCCCTAAAAATGACTTCAGTGGTAAGCTTTATGCCTCATCTAGTAAGAGATGTGTTTTATATGGGTATGTGTTTATATATTGAAAGAATCTTGGGGCTGCAGAGATTGCTCAGCAGTTGAAAACACGGGCTACTCTTCCATAAGACCTGGGTCCAGTAGCCAGCACCCCCAACAGCCTGAAAATCCAGCTCCAGGGGATCTGATACCCTCTTCTAGTCCCTCTGAGCACTGCCCACATACGATGTACTGCATGGACAAAACACTCATCCACAGAAAATAAAAATAAAAAATTTAAAAATCTGATTGGCATATACAATGGAAGAACATACCATTATATGATATATTTTCAAATTTTCAAATAAAATATTATAGATTATTCCATTGGTCATAAAAATAAATGACATGTATGCTATGTGTTTATGTGTGTCTGTTGTGCAAAAAGAAATTTGGTAAGATTTGTATACTTCTCTGTTCTTGGAATTTTGTTGTTGGTTTTGTGTTTTGAGAGAGTCTTGCTAGGTGGTGCAGACTAACCCGCTCTGGCCTCCTGAGTGCTGTGATTACAGGATTGCCCCACCAGCTTATTCATGAATCTCCTTTTACGCTTGTATTACTTCTGCAATTCTTTTTTTTTCCCCAGTGCTAGGAACTTAACCTCCTAGGCAACTACTCTGTCACTAGCTACACTCCCAGACAGAATTGTGCAATTCTTTAAAGTCAATAAATAAAAACGGCCATGCTGTGTCCACCACACCCCCACGGCCCTCCGTACCACCAGCAAGGAGAACATGGTCTGCCCCACGTTGAAGCCGTGCCTCCAGTTGTGGTAGGTGATTCTCCGGTAGCCCTTGCTCAGTGAGTACATGAAGCGCACCAGGGCCTGTGAACACACACGTCAGTGAGGCAGCATACACCTGCCCAGGTGTCCAGGACCGCCCTCAGGAAGACCCAAGGTTCTCCAACCCCATCGTTGACCCAGACAGTGGGAAGTGTCCCCAGATGCAGAAGCATTAGGCACGCAACCTCCTGCTCGACACTATGACCATAGGTGTTAGAGACAAGATAACCATGAACCGCCCACATCCTTTCCAGGTTGAGCTTCACCAAGGATTCCTAAACTGTCCTAGGAGGAAGGATGTTTAACCCTGTAGTTCTCAAGCTGGTCCCCTTAGTGTCAGGTTTGTTAGAGCTGGTGGCATGCTGCTGTGTCTGGGTCTGTGGGGTGGGTGGGTGTGTAACGCCTGTGGCCAGCCCGACAGCATCTTGGGCAGTACTGACGTGGTCTGGGGCAGGCTTTGAAAGGCCCTACTTTAGTCAAAGTCTGAGCGGTTTTGTGCACCCTTTTTTTCACACACATCTCCCACAGTGCACCTTTGTCAGGAATTCTGCAGTGGAAAAGGCCTGTTCCCATGAGCTTAACTAAGATCCCACATGAGAGTTTCAGAACCTTGGTCTCAATGAATAGTGCCTTCTCTAACAGAATCCAGCCGGGCCCTAGGCACATATTCTGAATACCAAATGCACATATTCCTTCTACATGTTCTATAGACCAAACTGTTCTTTTAAAGCCAGGAAGCGGGGAGGGAGGGAGGGTCAGCGATCTGGGTGTAGTAGCTCCCACCTGGAGTCCCAGCACCCAGGAGGCTGAGGCAGGACCAATAGTCACAAGTTCAAGGCCAGGCTGGACTACAGATTACGCTCTGAGCTAGAAGGGGCTGCAGAGTGCAGAAGGGCGAGTGGCTGTGGGCCTCACCTCTTGCGGGATGTGGAACTTCTCCACCACTCTGAGCTCGTAATACATCTGTATGCCGCACTTCACCAGCTCAAGCTCCGTGAGCGGCAGGTCGCTGAAGTGAAACTTATTGATTTCATATTTCTCGGCATCTGGAAGTTCTCCTTGCTGGATTGGAGTGGAGTCCAGCGGTTAAGGAGCATAGTGTGCTCCCGGGCCCCTCCCCGGGTCTGCTGAGAGAAGCCAAGCAGGGTGAAGGGATACTCGGAGTCCTATTGCACCAGGGTCAAGCTGCTTACCAGGATCTCTGCCAGTTCCTCCTCCTCGCATTCCCACGGCTCTTTCCCGTACACCTCTCTGGTTTTCTGTCATGCCCCCAAACAGCAGAGAAAACACAATAGGTTATTGCCTCAAGAACCCAAGGAGACCTCCACATCCCACTTTTGCTTTGCCCTTCTTCCAACTGAAGCACCCATTCAGAGACTGCTGACCAGCATTCATTGACGAATGAGTCCTAGGTGTCAGGGCTGTGGAGACCTCCATTCAGACTCAGGCTGTAACTTTCCAGTTGTGTTACTAAGTACCTTTGAACCTTAAATCTGCCATCTAGTAAATAGGGATAATAAAAGCCTATAACTAATCATTTGACTGTATAGTCTTTGGTTTTTTTTTTAATATTGGAACCCAGGCCTTACCCATACAAGGTAAGCACTTTAGCACTGAGCTATACCCCCAGGATTTTGCTTTTAAGACAGGGTCCCACTGTGAAGCCCAGGTTAGCTCAGATTTGATGGCCTGCAACATTCTATCATCCTCCAACCTTAGTTTCTTGAGTATTGGGATTACGGGCATGCTCCACCATGCCTGGTTCTTGTTTTTAAACAAAAATGTGAACTAGCCAGACATAGTGGAACATGTCTACAATCCCAGCACTCAGAGGCTGTGGCAGGAGGTTCTGAGACCTCAAGGCACCATAAACTACACAAAGAAGCTCAGACCAGCCCAGGCTATACAATAAAACTGTCCCTGAACAAACAGAAGTTCAACTAATGTAAGTTTGCAAAGTGTTGTCACAGTGTAGTACTAACAAAATAATATTGGTGTTTATATTTTTATTGTTACTAATGATTGAGAATAATCAGGGTTTTGGCCACAGTCTTGGTTCATTCATTTGCTGTGCAACCTGAAGCAAGCTCCTTCTCTCTCTGGGTCTAATTTCCCTTGTGCCAGATGAAGAAATCCTGTTAATTGTTTCTTGATCCAGAATGAAATTTGTCAGCTTCCAACTGGGTTGCTGAGGTTCCTTCTGGTCCACGTATCCAGTATTTGGCTGGCCTTATAGCCTGAGTCAAGCAAACCATGAGGTATTTCATCTAAATTTAGTGTTTTCTTCTGTGAATTGACCTTTAATGGATAAGGGATAATAAGATTTTCTTTAGCATTCTTCTAAGATTAGGAACTGGCCTTGGGCTGGGGATATAGGTCAGGGGTGGAGAGTTTACCCAGCATGCGTGAAGTCCTGGGTTGCTGCATAACCTAGGCATGGTTGTACACACCTGTAATCCCAGGTAGAGGCAAGAGGATCAGAAATTCGAGGCCGTTCTCAAATATAGAACAGGCCTGGGCCTAGCCAGGGCTGTGTGTCTTCTTTTCTAAAGAAAGCAAAGCAAAGAAAACCCAGAGTGCAATGCAACCCCACACTGGGCAGCAGAGATAGGAGGATTGTCTAGCCTGGACTATTTATGTCTCAAAAAACAAAAGAGGGAAAGGAAGGGAAGGGGAGGGAAGGTAAAGGAAGGGGAGAGAAGGAAAAGGGAAGGGAAGGGAAGGGAAGGGAAGGGAAGGGAAGGGAAGGGAAGGGAAGGGAAGGGAAGGGAAGGGAAGGGAAGGGAAGGGAAGGGAAAAGAGACCTCTGAGAACACTGGTTTGGGATGTTTCAGTGGGTGATGTATATAACCAAGGCTATGGGATCTCAACTGGATATCACATCCCAAGTCATTTGACTAACTCACTTTCTTTGTAGGATCTTGGTTTATTTATCACCAACCTCTCCAGGAATGCTGAACCACTGATCCTTGCATACCCATTTCACCATTCACAACAGCACCCTTGATACATGAGAACTTCTATACTCTCCCCATGGGGTGCTCCCCACCTCTCAAACCACCCATTAAGAAAAGTAGTTCATTTTTCTGACGAAGGTTAAGTGAGAACTCTTCTCATACTAGGTGATTTAAGGCCACATCCTCTCCCTCTTCGGAGCCTCAATTTCTTCATCTTTGCACTAGGTAAGAAATCCTTCCCTGCTCCCCATGGGGCTAATGCATGTGAAGCCTCGAACATATCAATAAAAGGGAATTTGCTGTGTGGACTGTATTTTGCTTTGAGGCAGGGTTTTCTGCAGCTCAGGCTAGCTTCAAACTCACTATGCAACCAAAGATGACATTGAACTCTTGACCCTCCGTGTCTGAGGTGCCATGATCACAGTGTGCTCCACCATGCTTAGTTTGTACAACACTCAGGATCAAACCCAGGGCTTCATGATGCAGGGCAAGCAATGCACCACTGAGCCTCAGCTCTGTCCCTAAACATAAAGTGGTATAATTATGGGAAGGTCTCATACTGTCTCTGAACTCCTGCGCTGCTCATCAGATATGTGCGGGACTTTTAAGTGAGTGGCCCTGTAGAAGTGAGACTCTGAGAAATGACTCCATAGGTTTGCCAAATGAAAGTGTCCTGCTTAAAGTAAGGGCTGAAATTGGGTGTCCCTGTCTCTAGTGCCCAGTGAGTCTTGAGTCAAGGGGAAAGTGGGGTTTCTAGCGCGGTCAAGCCAGGGTCACACCCCAAGATAGAGGTGACCCTGCAAGGGATACTG
This sequence comes from Myodes glareolus, assembly GCF_982192425.1. NCBI lineage: Eukaryota > Metazoa > Chordata > Mammalia > Rodentia > Cricetidae > Myodes > Myodes glareolus. Next base: position 26,971,135 of record NC_142038.1, read on the forward strand.
CTCCTCAAGCAGTCATTAATGGCTACTCTCTGGTGCCCACCTATCTATCCATTCCAGGCTTTAAGGCCTGTTGCATCTCTGTGCTAGGTGGGAGAGACAGGGATGAACCCAATCAGGCCAGGCTGTGCCTCCTGGGCTTCACACCAGGTCTCAGGCTGGCACAGCTCCACAGCCTACTCTACCAGAGTGAAACAAGGGAAGATTGCTACCCACCAAGATCTTCTGGATTTCCTCGTTGTCACACTTCACATGATATTTGACGATGTCCTGGAAGATGTCCTTCCTGTTTTCAAGTCTGTTCATGGACTCGTAGGTGTCAGGGTTCAAGACTGACCAGCCCAGGAACTGAGTCAAAGACTGCACAGAAGGAAAGAATTAGAGGCAGCGGCAACTTGGGTCCCGGTGCTGACCGGGAGCGAGACTATCGAGACCTCTGTTTTCTCAGCTATAAAGTGGGTTTGCAAAGCTATGTGGGGCAGGCAGGCAGTGATAAAATAATGGAGGTCAATGCATTTCAAACGAAGGTTTATAAAAAAAAATGACGGCACAAAAGTAAAAGTGTGGAGCTAGCAGGAAGTACACAGGACCTCTGCGCTTTCTCATGAGTTCTCATGTTAACCTGAAACTGCCCCCAAACGTGAAGTGTATTAACCTTATGGGACAGTGAGGAATGGACATGGAGAAAGTAGCTCTCGAGTCTCCTCAGGACCATGTCCCCCCCATCCCCCCTTCTGGTCAGGCAGTTACACCCTAGGATCCCACCATGAAGTTCTGGAGTCCAAGCCTGAAGTTAGTGGACTCTGAACCCCGCCAGGCAAGGGTCACCCAGCATCCCGCACCTCCATGAGGGTCTCGTCCATGTCGTCAAAGGGCTTCCCATCTTTGCGGTTGTAAAACGTGGCCACGCCGACGATCTCTTCCTTCTTGTTGACGATGGGCATGGAGAGCACATTTTTAATCATCCACCCAGACTCATCCAGGGGCTCCTTCTGCAAGAGAACGGCAGGGCTTCAGACTCCACCCGTTCCATGCTGCACCGGTGACTGAGATAGACGCGGGGCTGTGGCTGGACCTCAAGGACCTGGCTCAGCTGAGAGGACAGAGCTCAGATCTTGTGTGGGCTTAGCGGCTCAAACACACTGTGAATTAATTCCCTATGCCGGGAACAATGGTTCCCATCCCCACAATGTCAGGCCTGGCAAGTGCCAGGCATAGTGTTAGATGCCAGGATCAGAAACATCCCAGACAGGGAATAAGGAGCCTAAGCCCCGGTCCTGAGGTCAGAGGGTGACGAATGTGCATTGTCTTGACACTGAAAGGGACCTTGGGATATAACCAATTGGCACCTTCTTCCCTTCCCAAGAAAGTAGGCCGATCCTGGTGTATTCTAACATTCTTTCCAGAGAAAGAAAGAAAAGAGCCACTTGGCTAAGAGAACGAATAAAAATGGCTTACCTGGAATGCAAAAAAGTCCTCTGCCGGCGCATTCATTATATTGCAGATCTGCAAGCCGGGAGGGGAATAAAGCAGCTGGTCAGGGCTGAGTAAGAGCCTACAAGTCCCCTCACTATTCAGGACACAGGTCCTTGCCCAAGGTGGCGCTGTCCTCACCAGGTGGACAGATTCAAAATGGCTCAGGGTTGATAACTGAGGGTACCAGATAGGAAAGGTCACCAGGTAGAGTTTCTTTTTACTGTTACACTCTTGAGGCATTTCTAGGCTTTAGAAAAGGCCAAGCGTACAGCTGTCATTATTAATAACTACATAGTATCCCATCCTGCGGTTCTTTTGTTACGTATTTGCATGTTCAGGTGCCTGTGTGTACGCGCGTGGGTGTGCATGAGTGTCCTGTTTTCTTATTTTTATTTTATAGGCTTTGTTGTTTTGCCTATATGTAAGTCTGTGTGAGGGTGTCAGACCTTGGAATTACACGCAGTAGGTAAATGCCATGAGGGTGCTGGGAGTTGAACCCCGGTCCTCTGGAAGAGCGGTCAGTGCTCTTAATCACTGAGCCAACTCTCCAGCTATGTTCTGTTTTCCTTCGGGGATTCGATCTCATTACATAACCCTGGCTGACCTGTGTGGAGCCAACCTTCCTATGTCTCTTAAAACTACTCTAAACATCTCTGGCTCAGTTAGAGTTCTGTTTTGTTTGTTTGACAGGAAAGAATTCTTTCCTTGGGCTGTAAAGTAGACTAAGAAACAGGAAGTGTTTCGACTCTGATTCTATATTGCTAGATTTCTCTCTTGAAGACTAGGTCAATCTGATCCCTCTGGAGCACTGACAGTGGGGCCACAGTGTGCAGCTGTGTTGTGTACACTGCACAAAGACATCTGGTTGAGTGCTGCAATCCCCCCATGGAGGGATGTCGTCTTTCAATTCTCAAAACGTTCCCACGTGGGCCATGACTGCCCATTGGAGAGGTAGGCTGCCTGGTCTCACAGGGACAGCTGTCTCTGTTCCTTTCCAAGCACTGCTGATCGGGGAGTTCAGCCAATCACATTCTGTCCATGGGGCGTGTTGCCCTAATGCAAAAATTTACCTATAGACCTGGCAGGTGCGCTTCCCCGCCCTCTCTTGGCCCCTTCATTCTCGGATGGACCATTGGGACTCTGGTGTAAGTTTTTCTTCTGTTTATTAAAGCTGTATCTTTTATATTAAGCTTGCCTGGTTGATTTTTAATTACCAATCGACCTTGCCCCATCAATTGGCACCTGAACGTGCGGTTTTTTAAATCTATAAATTTGCTTTGCCTTTCCCCACATCTGTTTCTGTCTTTATTAATATATATGTCTGTATATGTCTTCGTAGATAATGTTTAACTTTCCCATAACAAACAATAAATTTTCCTGCATAATCTTTAAAGTTTCTAGGATGAAGATGGGGCCCCACAACATCAATTCCACCTGGTTACTATGACGTCATAATGTTGATAGCGCTACTTTTAGACCTGTTTTTTGGTACCAGCTACACAAAACAGTTCCAGATGATGCACAATTTTTGACAACACTCTGGCCAGACCTCCTCAAAACACTCAGAGACTATTTGCAACTTTCTCACACCAAATGTTAATATTGGAATTTTACCATCATTTATTTTCACAGGACCCCCTAAGAAAAACGTCACCCCCATGACAGCTGGAAGCAATTTTAGAGGACGACATCCCCTCTCCCAGTAGAATTTGCCCTCAGGTTTAGGAACATCATTTAGGGGTTGGTTATAATTGATATAGGGATGAGGGGATGGGGGAGGTATTTTATAGGCTCAGGGGTGTTTATCATTAATTTTGAAAAAAAAGGGATTGGTAATGGGTTAATAATATATTGGTATTTGTGAGTTATTGTTTTTAGAAAATTGTATTGGTGTTGATTCTTGTACATTGATATATTGAATATTGTATGTGAGTATGCTTCTACCTCTATTTATTGTATGTGAGTATGCTTCTACCTCTATTCATATTGATATATATATATACATACATTTACATTTCTACCTCTGATTAAGATATTTATATATTGTCTATGTAATGATATGCATTGTTTACATTTGGAGGTCATTGTCCTCATTCATTACACAGTTGTTTATTCTCTTAGTCTTCAAGTTAGATATATATATAAATCAATAGTCATAAATGTTTGTCATACTTATATTTAGGCTAATCAGGTTATTTAGGTGCATAGAGATCATATTTAGTATAGATAGTATAATCTTCAACCTCTTTGAAGAGCTGTAGAAAATGGCCTTTAATCTAATCTAGAGCTCTGTACTAACGAGACACAATTATACTCCTGGCAACACCGCTCTACTCCCGAGAGAACGTTGAGCACCAAAGGCACTCCATTTAGAGCATGTCTTCTTCCTGGCAAAACTGGCCTTTGGGCAAAAAAAAAAGCCCATACCTCGACCACTGACAGAATTACAAAATATCCATAAATGGATAAAAACAAGATTGTCTTATCTTGCCAAGACAGGGTAAGAGAGTTCTAAAAGGTTTCTTGCCTTTGAAAATGGCATGTCAGTTAGGTTATTCCTTAGCCAAAGTTGGTTGACTCAACATTGCAAACGAGACTTTGGGTGATTGCCCAGGTATTCAGTTGTCTCTTCCATTCGTTGCACATTTCGGAAGTTTCCCGCTTGTACTTCCAGGCTGCTTGAGTAAAATTATTTCCCTTCTCAGATTTTGATGGAGTTGAAGATTAGATAGTTGTAGTTACCCTCTACATTATTTAGACTCCCTGAGATAGAATGTTTAGTAAAACTTTTGTTATATGTTTCTTGCTTAATATTGTTTGTTGTTTGTAATTTTATATTTATTATGCTTAATATTGTTTGTTGTTTGTAATTTTATATTTATTATTTGTTTCTATTGTATATAGTTGTATTTGGTTTTGTTCTGTCTTATTTTAGAAAACAGGGGGAGATGATAAGGGAGTTCAGCCAATCACATTCTGTCCATGGGGCGTGTTGCCCTAAGACAAAAATTTACCTATAAACCTGGCGAGTGCCCGCCCTCTCTTGGCCCCTGCATTCTCGGATGGACCATTGGGACTCTGGTGTAAGTTTTCCTTCTGTTTATTAAAGCTATATCTTTTATATTAAGCTAGTCTGGTTGATTTTTAATTACCGATCGACCTCGCCCCATCACACTGCACATACATTGTAGCATCCTCCCAGCCTCTGTAAGGACCATGTCCATCAGATACCCTTACCTCCCTCCTCATTCTTGCCCTCTCCCAGGGCTGTTCCCCCTCAGCCCAGGGCTGTTCCCCTCACCCCAGTGTGTGCTCCAATCCTCCCACAGCCTTGCTAAACTCCCTCCAGCTGACACAATCACCATAGCAACCATCCAGGCAGGCTTTCTCTTCCTTTCTCTTACAGTCTCCACCTGCTCATTGACCACCATCCCTCAGTTGCCTTCTTGCTGGCGTTTGTCTCCACTTTGCCACCAAATCTATTTTCACTGTGGCGGGCAAGGGCCTCACACTATGGTGGGACTCCCGCTTCTTTCTCGTCAGATCCCTGTGCTACACACATGTGATCCATTGCATTGCTTCCTTGGTTACCCTCGCACTGTCTCTCCTGGGTCTCCAAACATTTTTGATCTCTCGTGTTTGGATCTTCACAGAATCCTCTTTCTCTGCCTGCCCCAGAAACCCTGTCACCTCTGGGTTTTGTGCCAGATGCCCTCTCCCTCAGAACCTTAATCTGAACCCACAGTTTCCCGCATTGCCTGACTCCGAGGCGGGATGTCCCTGTCTCAGCACCACTCTCTCCATGATATCTGAACTGTCTCGTCTGTCATCCACCTGCTGGACGCCGTTCACGCTCCTGAGAAATGTCTCTCCTTCTTGACTGAAAGTGACTTGTCATTGGATACCCCAGCTCAACAGCCACAGTGTCCAGCCCACCCGGAAGCTTGAGATTCCCTCTGTCTACTGCTCCTCTGCCCTCTGATGTAATCATCAAGTCCTGCCAGGTTTACCTTCTCCGTGTGAGACCCGACCCTGTCTCCCCTTCTCTGCATCTCATTTCTGTCGAAGTTATATTAAATGAGCACATTTACCTGGGGCCTGGGTCACCGTCGGTTCCTAATGACTGTCTGCCTTCATCGAGATTGGTTTTTGTTTGTTTGAGAGTCTTATTTAGCTCAACTGGATTCAGACTCACTATGTGGCCAAGGATGAACTTGAATTTTGATCCTCTTGCCTCTGCCTTTTGGGAGTGGGCCGCCGCAATTGGTTTAATGAAGGGCAGAGCTTTAAGCATACAAGGTAGGCACTCTGTACCTGAGCCACATCTCCTACCACCTTCTTTGAGATTCTTATCACCTCCTACTTGAACTGTACTCTTCTGTCTGCCGCCAGTCACCTATGAATTCAAGTCCTAGGCTTTAAAGTAGCATCCAAGGTCCACTAGATCTGACTCCTTCCTCCCTCTCAAGCCACCTTGAAATGTCTTCTTGTCTCAGACCTAATTAATACTCTTGTAACTCTAAGCACATACAGCATGTGGCTCCCAACCCCTGTACCCAGTTCAGCATGTCATAGATTTTGGATATGGAAGACCCCCCAAAGGCTCATGGATGAAAAGCTTGGTCATCAATGAGACCTTGCTGGGAGGTAGCAGAAAGCTTTAAGAGGTGAGAGGACCTAGCAGGTACTCCTCCACTTATTGGCACATGCCAATTGAAGGAAGTATTGGGACCCACACCTCATTTCCCTGTCTCCATTTGGGTTTCTGGCCACCTGATTGCCATGGTGACTGCTTTGCCATAGGCCAAAACACCACGTAGGGGTGATGCGTAGCTACCAGACATGACCCTGCTCTGGGATACAGGAGACAGCACGCCAACACTCCACTCTCGACCCTGAGGGGGTGGGACGTTCTTTAGTCTAAATATGGAATGTCCCCCACAGGCTTTTGGACTAATAGCTTGGTCCCAGATGTCGGTGCTGTCTTGGGGGGCAGGGTCTAGCTAGAGGGAATAGGTCACTGGGCTGTGATTTTGGAGGTTGGATGAGGTCCCGGGGCAGGTGTTTTGTCACACAGGCATGGCAGGAAGTAACACACGGGTGCTCTGCTGTGTTTGTGGGTAGGAGGGGAAGGCTGGGAATGGCAATTAAGTCTGGTGCAAGAACTTGGTTCTCGGTATTTGGGGATCCTGGTAGACCAGCCTGTCATGACGCTGTCCCTGGTGTATTTGTGCCAGTTTCTATTGTTGGCGACACTGTACACCTTTCTGTGTAAGAACGATTTCTCTGTATTTGTTTATTTCCCTAAATGTCAATTATGTGCTCTTCTCTGTGGGTCAGCTGCTGAGTAAACTAGACAAACAAGAGACTCTGGCTCAAAAGAGCCGCATGGACCCTCATTTCCCTGCCTCTCTTGACTCAACAGCTTCTTGCTGTCCTACTCATTCAGACTCCTCCCCCTTCCAAGTTGTGTCGCTTACCAGGCCATTTTGGGCCACGTAGGTGGGGAGACCACTCACTAGAGCCCAGTGGTCAGCAGGTGGGTTCCTGTGAAGGCCAAAGACAAATAAATGGTGACTTTCAAGTCGGGGGACTGTGCCTTCCCTCTTCCCACTGGACCAGTCCCCCACTTCCAGTCACAACAGCTGCCTCAGCCCCAAAGACTGATCAGCCATCTACTGCACATCCAGAAATGGAAAAGAAGGTCATGAATAGAATATTTTCATGATTGTCCATAGAGTTAGACTATCCAAACACTCAATCCACCCTGTTACTGACTGCAGAGCAAAAACCCTGTCATCTTCCCCCGTGACGTGGAGAGGCTTAGTCACGCCACAGACTGAATGTGAAGCTAACACTTTAATACTTATTTCTAGGAGAAGCAACACTACAGCTCCTGGACTTACAGTTACGTGCTGTATAGCAGCGCTTCAGCCAACAGTGGGCCACATATATGTCAGTGATCCCATAAGATGTATCACCCAGTGATATCACAGCCTCTTTACTGTGTATTGGTACAAAGACAAAACCTGGCAACGTCTTTCTCCAAATGTGTCCCCTTCCTTGAGGAGACACATGATTGTATTGCCTTTGCTTGGTTATAGTAAGAATACATACAGTCAGAATATAGTAAGAACATATACATTCAGAAAAAGGCATACCAATCATCATCACTCATGAGAAAGTGAATTTGGGGCTGGAAAGGTAACTCAAAGGGTAAGAATACTTGAGCATAATCTGAGGACCTGAGTTCAGATCCCCAGAACCCATGTAAAAAGCTGAGTGTGACTGCAATTATCTGTTGCCATAGCACTGGTGGTGGGGAAAGGGTAGAGACAGGAGCGTGACTGGGGCT